>NC_087211.1:44451779-44459279 GCF_015104395.2 Macrobrachium nipponense | reverse complement strand
TCAGCCAATGACCCTCCTCTCTGACATAGTAGATAGTTACGTATCTTTTTCTCTTCAGAGCTCCATTTCATCCCCAAAATTTGGCTTTGCAATGCAAAATGCATCAAAACAGGAATGCCTATTTAAGATTAAAAACCTTCGCTAGAAACTGCTCGAGGTTTGGCAGTGGAAACCTCTCCAATCTGTGGCCAATGACATTTTTCATTTAATCATTTCTTTAGGATACCATAAATTAGGAACTGAGACTTTTTTTTTCGAGCGCTGTGAGTCTGAAGGTGACCCAGTGGTCTAAAGCTGTGAGTTTCTTCTGAAGCCTCGCAGGAGACTGGTTGATGACAGGTGAGAGAGAAAGAGCGACTACCGAAACTGTTATAATGTGAATCGATGTCTAATGGTCATTGCAGTTGTAACAGTTCGATTATTTATCCATTGCAATTTTTTTTCATATATGAATTAGTAAATTTGTAATGTTCTTTTTCAAATGAAAAGCGTATGTTTGGAAGACCAGATAGGTCAGAAAATGTTCTTTTAGGTACAAACTGATTGAGGGCCCTTACATATTACACAAACCAATATAATCGCAAAAAACAAGAGAGCAATTTATTAGTTATGAGTGACAATAATTTAATGATAATTGATCACGAATAATTTGAAGAGTGAAGATAGGACTTCGTTGGACGGGTGGCTTCTGTGCTCGCCTACCGATTCGGTAGTCGCGAGTTCGATTCCCCGCTCTGCCAACGTGGAGTCAGTGGAATGTATTTCTGGTGATTAGAAATTAATTTCTTGATATAATGTGGTTCGGTTCCCACGATAAGCTGTAGGTTCGGTTGCCATGTAATCAATTGGATCCTGGGCAAGCCCTAGGAGAGCTGTTAATCAGTTCAGTGGTCTGGTTAAACTAAGATAGACTCTACTTTTTTTAGAGTGATGAGATGATGAGTTTGAACGTCAAGTAAACAGGCTTGCTCAGTAGAGGTGAAGATGGCAGCTTATTTGTGACAACGTGCCCCTAATTTTTCTGGAACGAATGCAGAGTGAGAGGTCAGATATACTTTATGCCTAATAGTCATTTCAGAGGGACTATGACTTAACCAGACTTCCTAACCTAACCTCGGATGCCGTGCCCTAACCTGGCCGGGGTGAGGGGTTGGGGACGTCGCTCCCCTTTGGTCCTCCCCCCTCCAAGTACTAAGTCTTGACACCTTACTCTGCATTCTATCTATTTTCCTTTTATTCCCCCCTGAATTTATCTAAGAAATTTAGTGATGCTTGACGACACTTTTTTAAGCTACTCATTTTATTACAGGCGACATTTTGTATAGAGATTATGAATGTTTCCTTATAATTTATTTGGTCCTGGAAATGTACGTCCCTGTTTAGATAATAATAAAATTATACACTAACGTACGTACGAAAATATCGAAGCCTTAACTTTGCTCTCTCTCTCTCTCTCTCTCTCTCTCTCTCTCCTCTCTCTCTCTCCTCTCTCAAATGCCCCAACTCATCACCAAAGCTGCAGTTCCACCTCGAGGAGCAAGCAATTTCCCTCACCCGCCCCCGCCCCCCCCCTCTCTCTCTCTCTCTCTCTCTCTCTCTCCTCTCTCTCTCATCATATTCTCGTCCTAGGAAAGTTGATTCGGGCCAAATCTCCTGGACGTCCTTCCTCCGGTGCAAGACGGCTCAATGCAATCGTTAGCCCCCCCCCTCCCCACCTCCCCTGGTGTTTTGGGTCTCTCTTGGTGAGTTTTCGATTGGGATTTCATTGCTTTCTTCCTCCCACTGTGTGTCACTGCTGGATTGTGCGTTTTGTCTTCTCTTGTGTTTTGTGTGTACTATATATATATATATATATATATATATATATATATATATATATATATTATACTATTATATATATATACATATATGTGCATATACATGACTGGTAAAAATGTATGTGTAGATATTTATTTTTTATTTATGTATGATATAATATATATATATATATATATAATAATATATATATATATATATATTGACTGGTAAACAAAAGGTTCTGTTACAACAGAATTCCATCTAATAAAAGGAGCCCATAAAAACGCCAAAATATAGAAAGAAAGTACCATATAATTCAGAGACCTACCTGGAGAGAGAAACTGCAGTCTCTGAAATATTATAGTACTTTCTATATTTTGGCGTTTTTATGGGATCCTTTTATTATAAAAGCATCTGCAAGCACCTCACAATTGCTGTTACATGTGTATGAAGTGTAGCAGCATACGCCCGCTTGCTTCATTTACGCTCATATGTTGCGAACGTATGCGCATAATAATTAAACAACAACTACATTTGTAGGAAGTGTGGTCATATATATCCACATAATGTGCTCACTTGTACACCAAAGTTGTTCTAATGCACCAGGAAAGTTCCTCGTTGGACGAGTCGGTTACGTGCTCGACTGCCGATCTCGGAGTCCGGGTTCGATTCCCTGCTATGCCAGCGAGGAATCAGAGGAATTTATTTTTGGTGATGGAAATTCTTTTCTCGATGTGGCCCGGATCCCACAATAAGCTGTAGGTCCCGTTGCTAGGTAACCAACTGGTTCCTAGCCACGTGAAAATATCTAATCCTTCGGGCCAGCCCTAGGAGAGCTGTTAATAAGCTCAGTGGTCTGGTAAAACTAAGATAAACTTTTTATATACCAGGAAGCAAGCTGCAGTTACATAACTATGAAGTTTGCTCATATACTTCCAGATGTTTGAAAAAGTGAAGTATATCTTAGTTTAATCAGACCACTAAGCTGATTAACAGCTTTCTTAGGGCTAGCCCAAAGGATTAGATTTTTACCTTACGTGGCTAGGAACCAGTTAGTTACCTAGCAACGCGACCTACAGCCTATTGTGGGATCCGAACCACGTTATATAGAGATGAATTTCTACTTGCCAGAAATAAATTCCTCTGGTTCTGCATTGCCAGCAGGGGGAGCGAACTCGGTCAACCAAATTGATAGGCGTGTACGCAAACCACTCGTCCAGTGAGGAACTTCCAAGTGTTTGAAATACATACCTACATTTATTAGCGGTGTTCATATACAGCTAGATGGTTAAATTACACATATTTATATGATATAAGTGAATTATTTTACATTCGTTCGCTCTTTTAATTTGTCGGGTTTTTCATATACTGGTATATATTCTTGTCATATGCAGTTAGTTTGATTCATTAATTCCAGTATTTTCCTTGTTTAATCATTTATTTCATCCATATTTTTATATATTCGTTTTATTTCACTTTATACCGTTTACTCTCAGCTTTATCTACGTATATCTATCTATACGTATTTCTGCAGTGACTTTTTTAATCAATTTATTTCATGACTGATTTAGAAATTTCTTTATTTCTTATTATATCATTTATCAAGGGTTTTCCCCCATTTACTTAAGCGGTGCCCCGCTTGGAGTCTCCACTTCCACTGTATATATACTGTTATTACCAGACATTACGGATTTGCATAAATGGGTTTTGCCCCGATGCTGCATCTGTGTAAAAATTTACAGCTGGCTCATAATGACGTCATTATGTTCCAAATGTGCAGTTGATGAAAATCAGGTTAATAGACTTCTCTGTCGATTACACACACACGCACACACAGATGGTTTATGTGCGTGTGTTTCAGTGTAATAAGTAATGCTACAAGTTCCTTCACAAGTATGTGTTGACGGGGTTGCTCTCCCAATGCACTTTTTCATCCTAGCTGCAACCCACCTGTCTACTAACTACCAAGTACTTTTTTTCTGCTTAGGTCACCAGAGGTGCAGGGGATTTGCACTGGCTTTTTTCGCGAAACGTCCCTAGAATTGCTCTCCCATTGCCGGGATCGATCCCAGGAATCTTGCTTGGGTTGGCGAGGCCCGTAGGTACTTGACCTCTGGGATTTTAAAGGTACTCTGAAATGTTGCTAATACATACATACACCAGATCGTGTTAACTGACTGTTGAGTGAGTGATTATATATAAATTCATCAATTTATTTCGTGTATTTTTAGTGCAATATTTAAATATATACATCCTTTGTTGGTGTATTTACACCCAAATACTCATATGTACATCTGCGGTTGTTTTTCTTATTACCATTTTTAAATATACAAAGGTTTTTAATAATTCCTTTTGCCATAATAGTTGGACTCACACTGCTTGTATTTTTCACTTCCATTTAAAGATACTTATTTCTAGGATCTGTATGTTTCATTTGGAAATACATTTTTCTTGCACCTACAGGACATTTCCTTCATAATTGTTTCTATAAAATTTTAGATATTTCTTTTCATTGGGTTATTGTAAGACTTGAGTGTCTAATCTGTGTATTGTTATTGTATCATTTAAACCGAACACGGTAATGTTTTACGACCACTGTATTTATTGTCAGTCACTGCGGTATTTTCATGCAGCATTCACGATTCCACGATTCTTTCTGGCAACTGGTGTACTTTGTTTCCCCCGACTAATTCTATCACTCACGCTTCCCTTGCCTCTTCTGTTTTCCCTCTTCCTTCCTTCCTTCCTTCCTTGCGAATTCTACTTCCTCCCCTTCCACAACACTCGTCTGGTCGAAGATCATACAAGGAATGTTGCTAGATTCCGGGACGTTGAGGCGCTATTCCTGTTATCCATCAGACGAGTATGAGGTTCCTTCGTGGTATTTCATCATTTTGCTTGCACACATGCATACATACATACGTACATACACATATATATGAATTTTTATCACATCACCGTGAGTCATATAAATTCAGTAAGCTACAAATGTCCTTTAATATCCAATTCGCTCTACCTCGGAATTAATATATTTTCACGTGTTAACCGAAGGGGAATTTTTTAGTTGATAATAATTTCGTCCTTTCGTGGGTTCGAATCCACGAGAGGACGAAATTATTATAAATAAAAAAAATTCCCGTCCGGTTAACACATATGAATATATATTAATTCCGAGGTAGAGCGAATTGGATATTAAAGGACATTCGTCCTTTAATGCACACACAGTATATATGTGTGTATGTATACACATAGGTACATATCCTTTTTTACCACATGCTTATGTAATTGTAATAGCCACAATGCCCCCCTAATTTTTCGCTTTCTTCACACTTTTTGGATACGCTTGTCACTACAAAGCGTTAGATCCAAATTAAAGTAATATGAAGCAATTCTGATGTCCGGTAGCGGGAATCGAACCCGCATCCCGAGTGATCAGAACGAGGTCACGTTGCCGACCTGGCCACGAGAAGGATTTAAATCTATTGCCCCCCCTCACATGCATATGTATATATACCATATATACTATATATATATATATATATATATATATATATTATAATTATATATATATACACATACATACTATATACATATATATATAATATATATATATTATATATATATATACACACTTGGAATTAGATATATTAGAGCTGGAATAGGCCCATCCTCACCATCTTAGCCCAAGTGGGCAGTTGTTTTTATTGCTTAAATTTATATATATAGAATCTGCAGTTTAAGGATGAGTTTGGTTCAAGGATGTTTGGTTGTGATTATATTCTCTTTCCTCCGAGGCCACTCCCTCCCTATCATGATAAACAGGCTATTTTATGTGTATACAAAATTGTGAGTGATTGAAGTTTTATGCGTATATAATAAATACGCTGTTTACATTCCAAATGTGTTTAGGGGGCTAGTACTGAACAAGGCGTCCCAAGGAGCTTCCTCCATGTTTAATACTATAGTAGATTCACATCAACCGTGCCTCTGATGTCAAAGCCAGTCCTTACGACGCTCCTGATTGCCTGTTGATAAGTCTATCACTGGGCTGGAAACTCTCAGTCTCTCTCTCTCTCACATGGTTAGGATCTATGTTCCACCCCTCCTAAGGGATATATACGTCTTTCAGGAGAGGTGGAACATACATCCTGCCTACATGAACTCTCTCGAGAGACTTGAGAGTTTCCAGCCCTGTGATTGACTTATCAACAGCCAATCAGGAGCGTCGTAAGGAACTGGCCTAGACGTCAAATGCACGTTTGATGTGAATCTACTATCTCAGTGGTCTTGGCTGCCACCTCGGTGGCCGCGAGTTCGATTCTCGGGCATTCCATTGAGATGTGAGAGATGTGTATTTCTGGTGATAGAGATTCACTCTCGACGTGATTCGGAAGTCACGTAAAGCCGTTGGTCCCGTTGCTGAATAACCACTGGTTCCATGCAACGGAAAAACACCATACTAACAAACAAACAAACTAGCGCCTCGGAGTACTTAGGTGACGCCTAGATAACAAGCCAAAGCGGCATCGAAATAGTTTGGCAAAACACTGGGATCAAATACGTCGGCAAACATCTGGAGAAAACATTCTTAGTGGTAAAAAAAAAATATCGAAACTACTTATCATCATTGTTCTCCAAAGCCATTTTATGTTATAGAAAAATCAAGGATTAGAATACCGAGACCAGGAGCGGTATTCACGTCTTAATTTTACGGTCGTTGCAGACTCTCTCTCTCTCTCTCTCTCTCTCTCTGAAAAGATGAATAGAGCAACTTATATAAAAATCATTGATTTATAGCCTTTTTTAAACGGAACTCCTTCGCCTCTTCCAGAATTGTAGTGATCATAATTATTCACGAAAGACCCGGGTAGCCATCCATGATCTATCGCATTAATGCCTGGCAACGTTCCCTTAACGTTTCGTGCCCATAAGGCGAATAAGGATATTGGCGAAATAAGAACAGAGAGGCGATTAATCTTGGCCCGAGTCCCTCCCATATTTTCGGTGAGGAAGACCAAGCGATTCTTTATGGCGGTCCCCTGTGTGCTGTTGTGTCGGAGGGGGGGAGGGGGGGGGGAGTCCTTCGCGGTCTAGTTTGGATCTGCGTCGGGTAACGTGTTTGTTTCTTGACGGTGTCGTGTTTGTTTTTAGTTTGTTGTAATGTATAGCGTGTAACGTTTATGTTATTTACTAATTTGTTTTAATTTCAATTTAGTTTTGTCAGCCTCTTGGTGTTTTGATCCGTTAAATGGCTTGGGCTGTACGCAGCTGAGTCCGTCCGTAGCTGTTTAACATATATATAGCCTTGTGTACGTGTTTGTTCTTATGTCTGTTTGTTGGCCAGCGACCGTGTTTGTCTCGCTTTGCCTTTTTTTTCGGGGTTATCGAGTGACGTAGGGTTAGATCTCTTGAACGAGAATCCCAGTCACCGAGTACATGGGACTTTATTTTTGGGTCCAATTTGTACGTCTTGTTTATTTATTTATTTATTTATTCTGGTTAACCTACAGGCGTTAGAGGAGAAGCAGTTTTTGGTTAGCTCATTGTTAGTAACTGAAGCTGATGGCTATAACAACACACAACACGATCTCACACACACAACACACACACCACACACATATATATATATATATATATATATATATATATAAGTATATATATATATATATATATTATATATATAATATATATATATATACAAAG
>NC_087211.1:44431779-44436779 GCF_015104395.2 Macrobrachium nipponense | reverse complement strand
AGGTTTCATCTAGTGAAATGATAATAATAATGTAATCCTGCTTACTTTCAGACAAGCAGAAGAGTGTCTTCTTATAAAGGCCCCGAGATGGAACTATATTGCACTAATCTTGTAAACCTACAGCTGACGGTATTACATGTTCCAATCTCTAAATGGTTAGCTTATGGCCTTGATTAAATTATTAAGCATCATAGAGACTATGAGTACCCTTTGTAGCATTAGGTTAAATCCATATCTACTTCATGGACCAACAGTAGTTCCAGATCTCTAGATAACAGACCAGTAGTAGTTCTGGATTTCTGGATCATGGACCAGTAATAGTTCTAGATCTCTGGATCATTGACCAGTAATAATAGTTCTAGATCTCTGGATCATGGAACAGTAATAATTCTAGATCTCTGGATCAAATACTGGTAGCAGTTCCAGATCTCTGAGTTATGTACCAGTAGTAGTTCAGGATTTCTGGATCATGGGCCAGTAATTATTTTGGTGCTCTAGATCACCACCAGCAGTAGTTGCGGATCTTTGGATCAGGGAAAATTCTAGATCTCTAGATCATGGACCAGTAGTAGTTTCAGATCTGTGGATTTCTGAACTATGGACCAGTAACAGTTCAAGGTCTTTGAATTTTTGGACTGTGGGCCAGTAATAGTTCCAGATCTCTGGATTTTTGAACTGTGGACCAGTAATAGTTCAAGATCTTTGGATTTTTGGACTGTGGCAGTAATAGTTCCAGATCTCTAGATTTTTGGACGTTTATTATTATTATATTCAGAAGATGAAGCCTATTCATATGGAACTAGCTCACAGGGGCTACTGACTTTAAATTCAAGTTTCCAAAGAATATGATGCTCATGGGGAAAGTAAGAGAAAGTAAATGGAAATACTGGGACAGTAGTTCTGGAGCTCTTTATCTCTGAGCTATGGGCCACTACGAAATTCTGTGTATGAGGAACCTGTACTACTTGCGGATCCATTTATAATAGACCGTTGGTGATTCAAATGTGTGGATCATGAACCAGCAGTCATGGACCTTCACCTAAAAGAAATCGCAGCTTTCTCTGATTCATATTCCAATTCTCCCTGAGGTTTTTAACGGATCTGTGAATGAACACGAGAAGTATTGAGTTAGCAGAGTAACGACTGGACAGACAACATAAAGTAAATGATACCGGCCTTGTAGAAAACAAACATGATGCTAATATAAATGGCCAACATTTCGGTCGTTGAAATAATTGTAAGGAAACCGCCCAGCAGCACACACAGACGCCTTTCCCTGCCCATCCGTTGCAGAGTTCCTGCAAGGAAAAGAAAGAATAATAGAAGAGGATGAATAATTAAGAGCGATTATTGTCTGGAAATCGTAGCAAGACCATATTTCCTTAGCATCTAACTGAGTCTGTTCTAGTCCCTCCTCGACCACCGAAGGGAAGTAGTCGCATTAATGAAGACGTTTGCCTTTTAGGTCGTTGGTAAGTTTAGTAATTGCATAAGAAGTCCCTTTCCGTCCCCCCCCCCCCCTCTCTCTCCCCCCCCCCCCTCTCTCTCTCTCTCTCTCTCTCTCTCTCTCTCTCTCTCTCTCTCTCTCACGGGGCGGAGGGCGTTGAACAGGCGACAGATGAGTTGAAGTAAGGTGCCATAATTGTGATGGGAGTGGGACTAGAGGGGGTGGGGTTGATAAGGGGGCTCTACTAAGAGAAAGGGGGAGAGGGGTGTGTTCGAGGCTCAGGGAGACGTTTTCGAGGGGGAGGGGGAGAAGAAGATAACCTCGGATTGGCATTGGTCTGCAGAATGGTATTGACCCACCTTAGTTCCCCCTCCACCTCGAGCTCTCCGATGTAACTCTCGAACCTCACACCTCCTTCCCCCCCTCTCCTTCACGCTTATCCCCCCCCCCCTACACCTTATTCTTTTCCTGCCTTTTACCGGTCCTCGTCGTTGCCCACGTGCGGCGGGAACTACTGCCCCAGTTTCCCCCGTATTCCTCCCTCTCAACAGAGTTACGCCTACGTTCTCGTTTTCCATTTTAATTCTCTTTTATTTACTCTCCCCTTCCCTTCCCTTCCTTCTCTTTATCCATCATATGCACGTTTTTATACTCCTTTATCCTTCCCTTTCCCTTTCCCAAATTCAGATGAAAAATGAAGGTAACTTCATTCAAGAATATTTTCTTTACAGTTCAAATAATCTTTTTTTTTTCCAGTTCTGCTAAGATGTTTTCTGAGGTGATTGCAGGATCTCTCAAACATTTTCATTAAAGCAGCGTTGGTTCCAATAAAAAAAATACCAGAATTGACATTACATTTTCTGGGTATTCACAAGTGCTGAATATTCACGTCCCCAAAATATTTTAATCCTGGCTTTATGTTATGAAGTCTTCATATGTATATAAATATATATATATATATATATATATATATATATATATATATATATATATATATATATATATATATATATATATATGTATATATATTTTTTTTTTATTTTTTTATTAATTTATTTTATTTTTATTGAATTATTTATTTTATTTTTTATTTATATTTTTATTTTTATTTATTTATTTATCTTTATTTATTCATTTATATTTATTTATGTTATATATTTATTTATTTTTATTTATATATTTTATTTGTTTTTATTTATCTATTTTATTAATAATTTTTATATATTATTTATTTATTTTATTTATTTTTATTTTTATTTTCTTTTTTTTATTTATTTATTTATTTTATTTATTTATTTTTATTTATTTTTATTTATTTATTTCTTATTTATTGTTATTTTAATTTTTTTATTTTTTATTTATTTATTTATTTTTATTGATTTATTTTTATTTTTCTATCATAGTTTTTTATTTATTTATTTTAAAAATTTTTATTTTTATTTTTTTTTTATTTATTTATTTTATTTATTTATTTATTTAATTTTTAATTTATTTTTATTTAATTATTTTTTATTATTTACATATTTTTATTTAATTTATTTTTATTTTACTTTTTTAAGTTTTTGATTTATTTTATTTTCTTTATTTTTGTTTTTTTATTTATTTCAATTTTATTTTTCATTTATTTATTATTATTTATTTATTAATTTCAAATTTATTTTATTTTTATTTATTTTTTAATTTTTATATTTATTTATTTTTTTTTTAATTTAGTTTATTCTATTTTTATTTTTATTTATTTCTTTATATTATTTTTTTATTTTATTTTATTTATTTTTATATTTTTATATATTTTATAATATATAGGTGCACGTGACTTCATTAAATAAAGCGAATACCACAGGAAAATGATAAGACGTCTTAGTAAAAGACGAAAGTGCTTGGATTTCTGCCCATGATTTTTCCTGTGGTATTCGCTTATATTTATTATATATATATATATATATATATATATATATATATATATATATATATATATATATAATAATAGCAAAAGATTCCCCCTTAACTTTTAGAATTTCTTCGCACTTTTTGGATACGTTTGTCACCTCAAAGCCTTGGATCCCAATGCAGAAATATTAAGTAATTATGATGTCTTGTAGCGGGTAGTCCGAACCTATGCCTCCGTATGTATATGTTTTATACAATATACTGACGGTGTAGTTAGCGTGACTTTCTTCTGATATGCCAAATGGGGTTCGAATCCCGCTAAGGACGTCAGAATTTCTTCAAGCAATATACAAAAAAGTAAGGGAGATCAAGACTTAAAAGGCATTGTAGTTATATATATTATATATATATATACGTTGTGGTGTGTGTGTGTGTGTGTGTGTTTTTGTGTGTGTGTGTGTGTGTATGTATGTGTGTGTTAGTATAAAATAGTATATATATACATATATATATATATATATATATTATAATATATATATATATATACATATATACATATACATCTATACCCACACACACCTACCCTTTTTAGTTTTCTGTAAAAGAAAGCTATTGAGGTGTTGTCTGTCAGTCCCAACTTGTTCTTGTCCGCCGTCAGATCTTGAAAACTACTGAGGCTAGAGGGCTGCAAATTGGTATGTTAGTCATCCACCCTCCAATCATCAAATATACCAAATTGCAGCCCTCTATCCCCAGTAGTTTTTAGTGCCAATAACACAGGTCACCCCCTGGTCCGTGGCTGAGAGTTTCATACAGCATTACTAGTCTAAGCTGTACAGAAAACTCAATAGCGCATTTTTTACTTGTTTAATAATGGGTTGTCTCTGGCAGGTGTTTACTGTCAATTTTTCAATAACGAATCTTTAAGCAACCAGACCACACATAAGCATACCACGAAACGCACATGAATTTTAAAAAGAATAATAATAATAATACTGCACCAAAACGCAGTCGTTAAATTCCTCCCCAACTTCCAGCCCAATACTCTGAGAGCAATAGACTCACACCGGGAAGGTAAACAAACCGCCGAGCGTGACCCAGCAAGAGAAGCAATAGAGAGAGAGAGAGAGAGAGAGAGAGAGAGAGAGAGAGAGAGAGAGAGACTTGCCGACCTTGAAACCCTAAACTAGGCTAGGGTCAGATATCGATCATCCGTGTCTGGAGCACGAGACTGCATTAATCGGGAATTGGTGGGGACCCACTTTGGTGTCCTGACCTTATATATCTCAGGGGTCAGTTAATCTTCACTTTTGCTTTCCTTATCCTGCACTTTGATCTGGTTTTTTGTTTCGTCTAGTGTGAGTCTTACCTTATCGTGCTTTACTTGATTACTTTATTATACCCCGTGAGCTTTTGTGGTTGTGGAACCTAGGTGTTTATATATATATATATATATATATATATATATATATATATATATATATATATATATATATATATATATATGATATCTATAAAAGGAGCCCATAAAAACACCAAAATATAGAGAGAAAAGTACTATATTTCAGAGACTGCTGTCTCTCTCTTCAGGTATATGAATGGGAAAAGTTTACAGAAAAGGTGGTATTTATACCAAGAGATCCGTCCACAAGTAAGCCAATTT
>NC_087211.1:44411779-44426779 GCF_015104395.2 Macrobrachium nipponense | reverse complement strand
TGTCGCCGAAGGCACGCAAGCTCCCGAATAGCTATTGCATGTTCGTAAACGTTTCTAAAACTGCAATTCCTGCTTTTAATGCACAGATTTTATTTCTTACGAAGGAAGAAAAAAACACCCACCTCTTAAGACAAGGAAGGTTATAAGAATCTGGAACTACGGAAGCGAGAAGATGGTTCCAAAAACACGACTGTTTACTTCCAAATACGACTCTCTCTCTCTCTCTCTCTCTCTCTCTCTCTCTCTCTCTCTCTCTCTCTCTCTCTCTCTCTCTCTTTCGTGGGGGACACTTAGGAAAGTGACTGTTTTATCTGTGGTTATAGTCATATGATTCTCTCTCTCTCTCTCTCTCTCTCTCTCTCGTCCATCCTCTCCTCTCTCTCTCTCTCTCTCTCGTGGGTAACACTTACGAAAGTGTTTTATCTGTGGTTATAGTCATATGTTATTTCTCTCTCTCTCTCTCTCTCTCTCTCTCTCTCTCTCTCTCTCTCTCTCTCTGTAATTAAGATAGGCTGGTATGAACTCCATACTCATTCTAATTATTTTATCCTCTCTCTCTCTCTCTCTCTCTCTCTCTCTCTCTCTCTCTCTCTCTCTCTCTCTCTCTCTCTGTTACAGTGAAGGTTTTGTCAGCCATCACTGTCTCCTTAGCGTTAAGCTATATGATCCTTTCCAACTATGGAGCAAAATCAATGATGTATCATTGACAACCGGGATCAATGAATCCCCTTGGCGCCAGCTATCCTACCAACCACTTCCCCCCTTCCTCCCTCTCCCCTTCCCCTCCCCTCCCCCTCCTTATTATAGTTATTGCTTAAAGCATAAATACACTTACCCCCCTACTTCTCCTCTCTCTCTCTCTCTCTCTCTCTCTCTCTGATGAAGATCGGCAGTTATGAACACTAGGCTCATTCTAATCATTTCTCTCTCTCTCTCTCTCTCTCTCTCTCTCTCTCTGATGAAGATCGGCAGTTATGAACACCAGGCTCATTCTAATCATTTTTCCTTCCTGTGTGTGTGTGTGTGTGTGTGTGTGTGTGCGTTTGTGTACAAGGAAACATGAATGTTATATACTGTACTTTACAGTTCAGTATTTTCCGGTACTCGTGTTTTTATATGCACTTTATATATAGTAGAGTTATTTTTGCTTTATGGCGTCTATGTTATTCAACATCTGTATTTGTCTTTTATTTTCTACACAGAGGATTCATCCTCTGTGTCATGGGTGACACAGAGGTCAAATGGTGCATGGAACAGTGGGTGTTATCGTATCTTTTATCTGGTGCCACCCATATAATGTGTAAACGTCTTTTTGTAAAATTATATATATATATATATATAAATAAATATATATACACATATACACACACACACACACACACATATATATATATATATATATATATATATATATATATATATATATATATATATATATATATATATATTTGTGTGTATGCGCGCGGTTGTGTTTGTATGTGTATGTATGCATGTATGTGTGTGTTTGTGTTTAAGCACAAAAAACACAGTCTATTAGAGAAGGTGATCAGGCTGTTCACCTGGTCACAAAAAAGGTTCGCGTACAGTTGGAAACTAAACTTGAGATGTAGCAGTATTACTGCGCAGTGGCATTCCTCTGACTTTAAAAAAAAAAAAAAAAAAACACTTAGTCTTTTATATATCATATCACTCATGATATCTTTGACTTTTTTTGTATCATAAGTAAACAAGTAAAAAATGCAGTCAATCGAGTTTTCTGTATATCGCATAATCCAGGCCACCGAAAATAGATCTCTATCTTTAGGTGGGTCTATATTATCCTGTCTGGAACCGGCCAATGGAACTCTCATCCGGCCGTGGTGGCCTGTGTTGTAGCGTTGCCAGAAGCACGATTGTGGCTAAGTTTATCCATATATGAAATAAAAACGACAGTGGATAGGGAGCTGCAATTTGGTATGTTTAATGACTGGAGGGTAGATGATAGCCATACGAATTTTGAACATTGTAGCGTCAGTAGTTTTTAAGATCTTAGGGCGAAAATAAAATTATGATTTCGTTCACACAAAAATCTTTCAGCGAACATTTTTTTTTCTGTCTAGGTAAGAACTTGTTTTCAGCTGCTCCCTCGCTGATGTCGGTGTGACTCAATAGGACACCTGTGATTAACCGAACACTTGTTCATTTTATACACGTAGTCACAGGTGTGACCTGAGGTTTTCATTTCCTTAATATTCTGCGTCTTTCTCGAAGTTTTTGTTTTTTTCTTGGCTTTTTTTTCTAATTTTACGAAGTTAGATTTGTACCGTGCGATGCAATTTATAAAGTACCTGTACTCTCTCTCTCTCTCTCTCTCTCTCTCTCTCTTCCCAGCTAGACACAATTTTAAAATTAGTTTTAATCAGTATGCTCTCTCTCTCTCTCTCTCTCTCTCTCTCTCTCTCTCTCTCTCTCTCTCTCTCTGTGTGTGTGTATTTGTTTACGGTCGAATTTTTGAACCTGGTATTTCACACAATATCTTTCTCTTCTATAAGATTTGGGCTGAATTTTCGTAAGATTTAGATTGAATTCTCTCTCTCTCTCTCTCTCTCTCTCTCTCTCTCTCTCTCTCTGTCTCTCTCTCTCTCTGTACATTCACACGAAACCGCCTATGCGGCGCCATTACTAGTATGAGTAATGGGATTACATACAGGTAAAGTATGGATTTATTTCTTTATGGGGAATCCGCATTCGTAATCAGCTTTCATGTGGGATTTATAAATGAATAATCATAATTTTGCCCTCGTTATTTGCCATTGAAGCAAATAGAATATAGAAATTATCAGGGTTTTCATATTGTTGATATATATACATATTTATATAATTATATAAATTATATATATATGTATATGTGTATGTGTGTGTGTGTGTGTGTGTGTCTTATCACATCAGCGTGATTCACATACACGCATTCAAGCTACAACTGTCCTTTAATATCTAATTCGCTCTACCTCGAATTAATATATTTTCATATATGTTAACCGAAGGGGAATTCTTTAGTTGATTATATATATATATATAATGTGTGTATGAGTTTGACGACTTACTCTCCGAATACAAAGGCCAATGAATCGTTTAAGTACAGATCTAGCTATCATAAAAGATAACAGCGTGTTCCAGTTTTAAAACAAACAACTATTCCCTTCTCTAACAGATTTTCCTCTTTAAAAGGTCAGCCAGACCCAAAAGAGTTGCTGTTACTTGATAAGTTTTGTCCCGAATATGAATGTAGGTTCATTGGGGATACGACTTTTATACACTTCGGTCGTATACTATGTTCTTGTAGATCGTTTCTCCATTATATGTTTACGCTGCTGCATATATATATATATATATATATATATATATATATATATATATAATATATATATATATATACACACAGTATATATTGTTATGGTACGGGCTCACAAGCCTAACGGCTAAGGTTCGATTCTCAGACGTAATGGAGAGCTATATATATATATATCTATATATATATAATATATATATATATATATATATATATATATACATGTGTATAAGGTGTGTGTATGTGTTGTCACGGAATATGCGCAGCTGACCCAGTAATTGGTCTTATTTTTTTATCATGTTCCATGTTTATTTATGGATGCGGAAACCTTACGAATGGAGGTTGCTAATGCTAATGCTCTTAATTTTTTTTTTCTCTCTCTCTCTCTCTCTCTCTCTCTCTCTCTCTCTCTCTCTCTCTCTCTCTCTCTCTCTCTCTCTCAACAAAAAAGAAGCTGTATATATTTAGTTCAAAGCAGAAACCGTCAATTAGACCTGCTTGCCTATTAGCTGCCGAGTGTAAATAGTGTATTGCTGTTTTATACCTTTGGCCTTAGAGGCAATTTTAACCTGAATGCATCATTTTCCATCTGGATATTTGTAACCTTACTCGCTTACTTTACATATGTTTTTCACTATACATTTTTCAACGACAAGCACCTCTGGCGTTAATTATGATCAAGCAATCGCTTTAATTAAGGACAGTGGCGTCTATTTCGTACAGCAATCGCTTTCATTTTGGATAACATTAGCTTTCATGCAGGGTAATAGTCGTTTTAATTACGGTCCTGTGGAGCTTTCATATTGGACAGCAGTCGCTTTGATTTCGGATAATTCTCGCTGATGAAATTCGACTCTTCACTCACTGATTGGGAATATGAGGAAGTCCTGCAAAATGTTGAATTACTTCAACGTTTTTCCTGTTTTCATTTATCAGTGCTACTGATTTAAACGTTTTCCTAGTTTATCCTTTCCTCCTTTCTTATTGTCACTGATTCAAACGTTATTCCATTTTATCCTTTTCTCCTTTCTTGGTGTTACTGATTTAAACGTTATTCCATTTTATCCTTTTCTCCTTCTTGGTGTTACTGATTTAAACGTTATTCCATTTTTTCCTTTACTCCTTTCGTAGTTTTACTGATTTAAACGTTATTCAATTTTATTCTTTACTCCTTACTCATTGTCACTGGTTTTTTATTCCATGATGTTCGTCGCTTCCCTTTTTATTTTCCTTTTGTTCACGCGTCCAAAAGTAAAATAATAATGATCAGGAGGCAAAATAATCCATTATTTACCTCTTGGTTATTGGTGGCCGAATTGTTGCAAAATCATCGTGATCATTGGCCTCCCCCCCCACTGTGAAGTGAATCAAGATCCCTTAATTCAATTAATCACTTGAATTGCCCTGAATTGATCGTTGCAAAACCACTGGTTCCTTAATGACTTTGCCATTTGAGGTCGATATTTTCGGCTCCCAATTTAAATTGGGAGGTCCCAGAGGCAGATTTTTTTTCTTTTTTGTCAAGCTCTCGCATTGCGTTTATTTATTTCTTCTAAAAATCGTTGATGTTATTTACAGGTCTCTGTTGAAAGAGCGGTGTTTATTGGCTTCTTAAATGTCACAATGCCTGTTGTTGTTCTTTGTTGTTTAGACTTTTATTCACGGATGAAGTTCGTTTCAGAGTTTCTGAAAGCATATGCCCCCTGACTGCAGTAACAGGCTGCTTTGCATGCAGGAACTAGCATGTAAAAGAATCCGCCTTCGATTGTAAAAAAAAAAAGAAAAAAAAAAGTAATGCTCTTTTTTGAAGTAGTGGATTCGGTCGCAGAATATGATGCGCCCCCCCCACACACACACGCACAAAGTAAATCGGTGTCAAACAGGTGCTGGAGGTCCTGGGGTGGGGTCCTGAAAGCTGTCGCACAAAATTTGAGTCAAGAGATGGTCTTAGGCTATCTAATTGAATATATATATATATATATATATATATATATATATATATATATATATATATATATATATATATATATATATATATATATAACGGAACGACTTTGTCGGGTTAATCATTAGTATTACTCTCTCTCTCTCTCTCTCTCTCTCTCTCTCTCTCTCTCTCTCTCTCCTTTCTTGGTGTAGCATAGTTAATCCACAAAACCTGATCAGAAAATGTTCTGCATGCAACATTCTGACGCATCCTCAATGTGCTGAAGTTATGCAAGATGTGAGAAAGGATACCAGAATATTTTGCTCAACATGTCTATCATGGATAGACTATGTTATTAAATCAAGACTGAATGTACAAATAGTTGAGGATGAAGAAGAAGAGGAAGAGGAAGAAGAAGGGGAAAACGGAACAGAAGTAAACAAAACTGAAATAACAGAAAAAAATAAGGAAAACAAAGAACAAGATAAAAGTATGGATGCAGAGATACTCTTTGATACTAAATATGAGGCAATCAAGCAGCATACATACGAAGAAATAAATTATGACATGACAACACAAAAGAAAATCTCGAAGAGGCTCTACCCAGATCTGCACAATGATGGGAAAGAGGAAAAAATAGACAAGAAAGACAAAGTCTGCACCCTTTTGAAAAGAGGGAATTGCAGATTCGGAGAAAGATGTTACTACAAACATCCCAAGAAATGTCACAACTATGGAATCTATGGTAAATGTGCATACCTAGATGGCTATGAGAATGATTGCAGAGATCTACATCCAAAAATATGCAAAAACCTAAAATAAGGAAAAGGATGTAAGTTCGACAAAAAATGTAAATATATGCACCCTGTAGCCATGAATCAAAATCAAATAAATAATCAATCAAATAATAAAATCCAAAATAAGAAAGAAACAAATAAAGAGAGAAACAAAGAATATCAGGTGAAGGAAAAAAGCAAGCCAGCACCGCGATATGGAGTATCAACAAAACATTTCCAAGCATCAGCTCCAAGATACAGCTCAAGAGATAAGAACTGTATTTATGATGCAAGAGGATAATGCAGATACAGAGAAAATTTCAGATTCAGACACAAAATGAATAATTATGATGAAGGAAGATCAAATATTATGGAGAAGTTGGATTTTTTAATGTCAGAATTTCTGGAAATGAAGAAAAGAATTTGAATCTGAAAAATTAATGAACATAGTAATATATAGACCCCCTAATACTAAAGTTTGACATAATAATAGAAAAATTGGATGATATATGTAGAAATCACAAGGACTGGACTATTCTCCTATTTGGAGACTTTAACTTTCCTTTCGTAGACTGGAAAGAACGAATAGGAGATTGTGGTTGTATTTATACATATAAAAAAGAGAGTAATAGTAGTGCAGAAGATAAGAGGCAATTCGAAAAGCTATTAGATATGCTACTAGAATACAACATTCAACAAATAATTCACCTGCCAACAAGAAAGGAAAATACTTTAGACCTAGTATTTGTGAACGATGTGAATTATGTTAGAGAAATAATAATGTGAGTATTTCAGACCATAATGTCATAGAATTAACAGTTCATTCCAAAGCAAGTGAAAACAGAGATAAGCAAGAAATGAAAAAGTGGGAAGGATATGGAAAATACAACTTCTACAGTAAAATTATAAAATGGTCAGAAATAAATGAAGAATTAAACAAAGATTGGGATAACATTTTCGTAAGTGATGATATAAGGGTAAATACGGAGATATTTTATAAAATATTAGAGAAAATAGTGGATGAATATATACTGAAGAAGAAAAGTAAACATCAGTCATGCATACCAAGAGACAGAAGGATCTTGTTCCAGAAAATCAGAAAGTGGAAAAAAGGTCTTGCAAAAGAAAAAAATGCATGGAAAGTTATAGAACTAAAAAGTAAGATAGAAAATACAGAACAAAAGATTATACAATCAAAAGAAAATGAAAAATGGGACTTGTAAGAAAAAACCCTAGTAAATATCAAGCAAAACCCCAAACTATTATACTCGTATGCAAAAAAGGTGAATAAAAGAAGAATAGAAATAGGCCCTCTAAGAATTGAAGGGAGATTAACGAATGAAAAAAAGGAAATATGGAACATATTGGCAGAACGATATAAGAGAGAATTCACCCCTAGAATAGATAAATGAACAGAATACTAGAGACAGAAGTAAGGGACGAAAATAGTGAATATTTAGCAGACATAGATTAATGAAGCTGATATTGTGCAGGCTATTAATGAAATTAAAAATGGAGCTGCTGCAGGGCTTGATGGTGTCCCTGCTATTTTGTTAAAGAAAGTAGTTCATTCTATCGCAAAGCCACTTGCAATATTATTAAGACAAAGTGTAGATACAGGCAAGATTTATGATGAGCACAAATTAGCATATATTACCCCTACTTTCAAAAGTGGATCAAGACTAGAGGCAAGTAATTATAGGCCTGTGAGTCTAACATCACATATTATGAAAGTATATGAAAGGGTAATGAAGAAAAACATTATGAAACATTTAATAAAAAATAATTTGTTTAATATAGGACAACATGGTTTCGTACCCGGAAAAAGTACACAAACCCAACTGTTAGTCCACCGTGAGAACATATACAAAAATATGAAAAGCGGAAATGAAACAGATGTGGTTTATCTAGACTTGCAAAGCTTTTGACAAGGTAGACCATAATTATATTAGCGAAGAAATTAGAAACACATAATACAGTGGATAAAGTAGGAAGATGGTTAAAAGAATTTTTACATAACAGAAAACAGATAGTTATTGCAAACGATGAGAAATCGGATGAAGCTAAGGTAATGTTAAGGACTCGGTAGTGAGTAGTTTCGCCGATGACACAAGAATAAGTAGAGAAATTACTTGTGAAGAAGATAGGAACGCGCTACAAAGAGACCTTAACAAAGTATATGATTGGGCAGAGTTGAATAGGATGATATTTAACTCTGATAAATTTGAATCAATAAATATGGAGACAGAGAAGGAAATCTATATGCATATATGGGACATAATAATGAGATAATCGCAAATAAGGAAGCAGTTAAAGACCTTGGTGTGATGATGAATAGGAACATGATATGCAATGATCAAATAGCAATTCTATTGGCAAAATGTAAAGCAAAAATGGGAATGTTGTTACGGCACTTCAAAACAAGAAAAGCTGAACACATGATTATGCTTTATAAAACATATGCTCGTAGTCCACTTGAATATTGCAATATGATATGGTACCCACACTATCAAAAGGATATTGCACAAATAGAGAGTGTACAAAGGACCTTTACAGCTAGAATAGAAGAAGTTAAGGACCTTGACTACTGGGAAAGACTACAATCCTTAAAATTATAGGTCCCTAGAACGGGAGGGAGGAAGAAGAACGCTACACGATAATTCAGGCGTGGAAACAGATAGAAGGAATAGCCGAAAACATCATGGAGCTAAAAATATCAGAAAGAGCAAGCAGAGGTAGATTAATAGTGCCCAAAACTATACCAGGAAAAATAAGGAAAGCACACTGGACATTAATCCACTACGCACCAGCATCGATAATGCAGCGTCTATTCAATGCATTGCCAGCTCATCTGAGGAATATATCAGGAGTGAGCGTAGATGTGTTAAAGAATAAGCTCGACGAATATCTAAGCTGCATCCCAGACCATCTAAGATTGGAAGATGCAAAATATACCGGAAGATGTACTAGCAACTCTGGTAGACATTAGAGGTGCCTCACACTGAGGGATCTGGGGCAACTGAACAAGATGTAAGGTCTGTAGTAAGGTAAGGTCTCTCCAACGAAATACATTGAACGAAAAGTAGTGGTAAACTAAGGTATTTTTATTTTTTGTAATTTCAAGGCAAGTTGCTATGAGAAAAAAAAATGTTATCTTTAATAAGAAATTTAATTTTTTTTTCAGTTTAGTTCATCTTTAGTGATGTGATTAGTTGTTAGGTGCGACTTACTGGGTTAAATCCACTTCATTTGAACAGAATAATTTAACAATTATGTAAAATACTGATTTGTGTCTTTCTAAGGAGATAGCGAGAAAGAGAGAAACTGATATCTTATTTATTTATTTATTTATTTATTTATTTATTTATTTATTTATTTATTAAGAGAGAGAGAGAGAGAGAGAGAGAGAGAGAGAGAGAGAGAGAGAGCTATGAAACCCTGTATCATACATATTAATGTTTGAGTATGAGAGAAAGAGAGAGAGAGAGAGAGAGAGAGAGAGCTATGAAATCTCCGTATCATACATATTAGGGTTTGGTTATGAGAGAGAGAGAGAGAGAGAGAGAGAGTGAGAGAGAGAGAGAGAGAGAGAGAGCAATGAAATCCCCTACCTTTATACTTAGATGTTAAGGGTTTGGTTAGAGAGAGAGAAGAGAGAGAGAGAGAGAGAGCTATGAAATCTCCGTATCATCCATTAGGGTTTGGTGGTTAAAGAGAGAGGAGAGAGGGAGAGAGAGACTTATGAAAGCCCCTTACCAACATATTAGGGTTTGGGTATGAGAGAAGAGAGGAGGAAGAAGAAGAAAGAGTAAGAGGGAGAGAGAGAGGAGAGAGAGAGAGAGAGAGAGCTATGAAATCTCCGTATCATACATATTAGGGTTTGGTTATGAGAGAGAGAGAGAGAGAGAGCTATGAAATCCCCGTACCATACATATTAGGGTTTGGGTGAGAGAGAGAGAGAGAGAGAGAGAGAGAGAGAGAGAGAGAGAGAGAGAGGAAACTCCATGAAAGTCGCAGATGTAATATGATAAGGTTTGTTTGTGTATTATAAGGAGAAAGATACCCATGAAAACAACCACCTACGTTAGGATATGGCCCATTTTGTATCGTCTCCGTAGGGGGTTGGTGCCGTCAGTGCACCTCACACGGTCCACTCTAGGCATTACTTAAGGTCCTTTGCAACGTCCCTTCGGCCCCTAGCTGCATCCCCGTTCATTCCTTTTGCTGTACCTCTGTTTATATTCTCGTTCTTCCATCGTACATTCCACCCTCTCCCACCCATTGTTTCATAATGCTACTACGAGGATTTTCCTTCTCTTACGCCTTTCTGGCATTTCTATTCTCAGCTGAATGACCTCATCGGTCCCAGCGATTGGGCCTTGGCCAATATTCAATATTCCATTTAATTTTGAATCGTTGTCGTGTGATGGATCTTTCATTTAGTGGACCTTTCATTTTTCAAGTGTTATCATATATGTTTGCTGTAGCTGAGAGCTAAATGATAGAATTAAAACTCCAGCCCTCAGGCAGCGTTTGAACTCTCGTGCTCAGAGTTGCAACTCACAGCGTTATCGACCCCCCCCCCCCCCCCCCCAACCCCCCCCCCCCCCCACCCCCCCGCCCCACAGATCGAAGATCGGTGATTTACACATTATTTTGTGAAGCATTTATGTCCTCATAGATCTGAAGCTGTTTTAATCCTATATCTATTTGTATTTCTAAAGTCAGTATTGATGACATTATAAGCACTTTTTCGCTTGACGAGTCTATGTGTGTGTGTGTGTGTGTGTATATATATATATATATATATATAGATATATATATATATATATATATATATATATATATATAATATATATATAGTGTTAGCTGGCACTTAATTAAGAGAATGGAATTTCAATTCCCAAATGAGAATTAAACCAGTGTCTTCTTATAATGAATGTTCCCCGCTTTCATTTCTCTTGTTAAGGGTGCCTTGTTCGATACTAAATGGTCTTTTCATTTTAATTTATATGAAGATTTTTACAACTTTTTTTAGAGAACTGTTCCGTGTATAATTATTCTTTAAATGTTGATGGGCATTAATATTTTTTTTTTTCATCTATCATTGTCATCCTATTCGACTAGGTGGTTTTTATAGTATGGGGTTCCGGGTTGCATCCTGCCTCCTTAGGAGTCCATCACCTTTCTCACTATGTGTGCCTTTTCTAAGAGCACACTCTTCTGCACGAGTCCTGGAGCTACTTCGGCATCTAGTTTTTCCAGGTTCCTTTTCAGGGATCTTGGGATCGTGCCTACTTGTCAGGGCCCTAAAATAGAAATAAGAAGGATATGGGATATATTTATGCCAGTGGATATTGTACCCATAATCGTGGGGACACTTGGCACTTCAGAACAGGCACATAGGTAATGAACTTTATCCCATAAACCCAGATAACTTAAAACAAAGTGCCCATCTGTTGAGATAAAAAGCAAAGCGACTTTTATTTCGTGTTTTACGTATTGCATGATTTGCTCTTTTTTTTATTAATATACTTATGTATTTCCTTTATATATACGATTAAATGGAAAATCTGTTACATCCTTCTTACGGCTGGAAATTCCGTAGTAGTGGTCTAAATTGTATTCTCTCTCTCTCTCTCTCTCTCTCTCTCTCTCACTCTCTCTCTCAGTTGGAACTCAATTTTCACGTCAGATTTAAAAGTTTAATTTCCTGAATATTTTAAACGAAAGAATAACCATTCTTTATTGACTAGCGGAAAAGTTTCCAGTTCGGAGAGAGAGAGAGAGAGAGAGAGAGAGAGAGAGAGAGAGAGGGGGGGGGGGGAAGGGTGTTAACTTTACGGTACTGAACCTTTTTAATGGGGTTGCTAGCCTCCCTCCCAATCCCGTTGAAACCACGACCCACGACAGTCTGCTAACCACTAGGTACATCATATACGGTGCTCATGTGAACACCAATAGAAGTGGGGACGGTGGAAGCAATGTCGCGTGATTATATTGAGGTCACATTACGACTAATGTGAAAATTGTGGAAACCATATCGTATTACAGCCCATCTTAATCTTGACAGTCACAAAACTACGGAAATGGAATTGATGTCAACCCTCAGTTGGTGAAGTGTAAGGAATGTAAATATGGTCATGTAAGTCTAGACAAGTACATAATATGGGGTCAGATTACAGACTTGTTAGGGTCTTACGTCTGTCAAGTTTTAATCGCCAAATTAAAGTTCTACCCACGCATGGCTTGTTGCCATGTTGGAAATATGTGGCAAAGCCGTGAAGAGTTTTTTTTTTTTTTTTTTTTGCGTCATTCACATAAGCGTGGCATGACTTACAAGTTATACTTTCAGGTTTTTTTTTTTTTTTTTTTATTGAGAATTGACTCACAGACGAGTCGAACCATCTCATTGATGGTATATAGTACTATCTTTCATGCTTTTCAGCTCCTCTCCTTATTACAGGACTTACGATGGGTACTCATTTATATCTAGACATGCCCAAAAGACCATTAACTTTTTAAGTACACTTCCACGAAAGAGGATGCCCCAAGGGTGTACTAAACTGAGTAGTACTGGAGTGATAATTGGACTTAAGATACTAAGTACATTTG
This sequence comes from Macrobrachium nipponense, assembly GCF_015104395.2. Classification (NCBI taxonomy): domain Eukaryota; kingdom Metazoa; phylum Arthropoda; class Malacostraca; order Decapoda; family Palaemonidae; genus Macrobrachium; species Macrobrachium nipponense. Next base: position 44,414,133 of record NC_087211.1, on the reverse strand, counting down.
TTGTGAGCAAAAAAAAAAATGCACCGAAGAACGAAGTTTCTTCGGCACAATCGAGTTTTCTGTTCCGTGCATATTCAAGACCACCGAAAATTTATCTATCCTTCGGTGGTCCCGGTATAATGCTATACTGCATGAGCCGGGAACCATGAAACCTTAGGCACGGCCCGGTTGTGGCCTGTCTTGTATCGTTGCCAGACGCACAATTATGGCTAACATTAACCTAAAATAAAAAAAAGAAGTTAATGAGGCTAGAGGGCTGCAATTTGGTATGTTCGATGATTGGATGGTGGGTGATCAACATACCAATTTGCAGCCCTCTAGCCTCAGTAGTTTGTAAGATTTGAGGGCGGACAGAAAAAGTGCGGACGGACAGACAAATAGCCATCTCAATGGTTTTCGTTTACAGAAAACTTTAAAGTGTAAAATAGAATAACTGATAGTGTTGACAGAGTTCTAGTCGCTCGTTCTTCCCAGGTAACTAAAAGTAACAAGCGTTTAAAAGCCCTGAAAATCATACCCCTTAGGTAGATCTCGATGCAGTAATAGTAAATAGTTAATTTAAACATTTCTGAACGTTTATACAAAACCTTGGAATATAATACGAGCAGCAGTGGATCATAAAGATGTGTGTGTTTTTTTGGTGTTCATAAGCGAGCGGTTATGCGCGCATGCGTAGAACTCGAGTTACCTCATTTCATAGAACGATTCACTTCAAATTGGGTTTATTGCCTTCATTTCAGCCACTCCTTGATCTGTTATTTGATTGCGAGGGTTTAGGAAGGAATTCTACTTCCTAAAATAATGACCGAGTTGAATATATTATTATAATAATTTTTTTTTATTCAGTAGATGAAACCTATTCATATGGAACAAGCCCAAGGAGGCCATCGACTCAAATTCAAGCTTCCAGAGAAGCAAGATAATGAACGGAAATACAGAAGGAAGCGATACCACTTATTAATAAACCAAAAACTGAAATAATATGTAGCTAAATAGATAAAAATACATAAAATTGCAAGAAGAATGTATTATTAAAAGATTAATTTTGACGATGGTGTTTAATATTTAATATGGTAATAAAATTTGTCCTCACACAGCAACTTCTTTGTGAGAGAGAGAGAGAGAGAGAGAGAGAGAGAGAGAGAGAGAGAGAGAGAAGAGAGAGCAGTACAATCATCGTTGACACTGACAAAAGCCATACCTATGCAAATGATAATCTCGTGCTGAGTTTTGCGACAGAGGCTTATTCCATGATGTTATGCGAATATATGCGTGTGTATTTCGGAGTCTTGTAAACTCGTTTGGAAAATCTTGGCTGAATTTCCGTAATGAGGTCTGTGCGGGCTTCCATTTGTTTCTATCGTTCTTTTATTTCCCCTTGTTTTGATCCTAGGTTGTTTCCTTAGTAGATTTCACGTTTATTGCTGTCTCAGGTGATTTGGTAATTGTACTTAGAAGGGAATAGTAGTAGAAGGTGAGTCTATAGATACGTGAGGATAATATGTATGGATTTATTTTGTAATATACTGTACACATATCTATATAGATATATATATTATATATATATATATACATATATTATATCTATATATATATATCTATATATATATATCTATATAGAGATAGATATATATATCTATATAGAATAATATCTATATATATAGTATATATATATATATCCTATATCTATATATATATATATATATCTATATATATATAGAGATATTAGTATATATATATATATATATATATATATATATATATATATATATATCTCATATATATATATAGATATATAGTATATATATATAATATATATATATATATATCTATATATATATATGTATATATATATAGATAGTATATATATATATATATATATATATATATACATATATATATATATCTATTATATATATAGAGATATATATATATATATATATATATATATATATATATATATATATAGATATATATATATATATATATATATATCTATATATATAGATATATATATTATATATATATATATATATAGCTATATATATTTTGAATATATATAGATATATATATATATATATATATGAATATATATATATAGATATCTATATATATATGATATATATATAGATAGTATAGATATATATATGATCTAGATATATATTCGATATATATATATATATATATATATATCTATATATATCTATAGATAGATATATAGTATATATAGTATATATCGATATAGAAATATATCTATATAGTATATATAGATATATATATATCTATATATTATATATATATATATAGGATATATATATATATATGCATGTATGTATGTATGTATGTATATACAT
>NC_087211.1:44406779-44409279 GCF_015104395.2 Macrobrachium nipponense | reverse complement strand
GCAATGCCTCAAGACCTTTAATTTCCTCTGGAAGTAAGTGTTTTCACTCAAGTCGCAAATTAATGCCGTAATTTCCGATTTTCGTGAAGGTGGCCGCCAGGTGGCCATTCGGTATTTTACCTTATTTAGTACTTGTTATCAATAGGTTCTCAAACCTAGTATTGGAGAGGACTTTGATGATTTTTAACGATAATTATTTCTGCCTCTAGAGTACATTTATGGTGAAAGTAAGGCAAATAACGTCGACAAATTGGTCAACTATATTGCTCAATTGTATACAAACTAGTACAGCAGACAAAATTAACATTTTTATTTCTACATGTAGTACACGTTGTCATTGGTAAAGGCTGCAAAGATAATTTACCATTCATTAAAGACTGCTAAGAAAACTATAATGTAGTTGCCATATCTACAAAACTTTATGGCTTAACCGTAGAAGAAATATGCCACCAAAATTAAATATTTTTACTTCTGCATACAGTACATGTATATAGTAAATGGTGTATTGTTCACTCAAGAATTATCGCATAGCAATGGCGCCAGGCAGTGCACGTCACGGACTGCTTTGGCTGTTAAAGTGTCCAATCTCTCTCTCTATATCTATGGCACTACTCTCCTACGGGGATGGTGAGTACCTCGAGATAGTTCGTGGCAGTTGCTACTTCGTAATACCCTATCAGTATTCAGTGAACACTTTTAAGATAATTTTTTAAAATTTGAGTGATGAAGTCAAACGCTTCTCATAATGAAATGAAAAGAGCCGGAGAAACGTTTTATCTAGTACTAGGGTCGGTAGAGCTGCTCGAGATTTGAAGTTTAGTTGTTTTTATTTGTAATTTACTTCATTAGAATATATTATTTAATATATATATATATATATATATATATATATATATATATATATATATATATATATATATATATATATATATATATATATATATATATATATATATATATGGTCATTCTAAAGAATAACTCCGCGCGAACTGCAAGGAACGTAACCGCGGATACGACACCCACTAGGGATGGTTGGGGCGTCCAATGTATTTCGCCGTGTTTAGTACTGGCCCCTGGGGGTTAATTACAGTCGGCCGCCCAAAAATAACGGTAAATTCTTATAAACAACCCGAATACTATAGGAAACTGTAATTTCCAATTACCTGACGCGGAGTTATTCTATAGATTTACCATATTCTTATATATATATATATAGATATATATATATATATATATATATATATATTGTATATATATATATTATATATATATTGTATATATATATATATATATGTGTGTGTGTGTGTTTGTGTGTGTGCATGCATGCATGCATGCTTGCATAATCTTCCAGAGCAAGTGTTTTCCTATGTGCTTTGCAGTCGTTTCTCTCGTGTGACGTATTAAATATGCACGCCCTCGACCCTCCCGAAGGGAAAATGTGCTGACTCACCTGCCGTAAAATGAGGTAGCCTCTGCAGCATATACCATTCGACAGTTTTAATCCTCTATAACGCATACATCACTTAATGTATGAAACTTCGGTTTTCATATATCTCAAACATTTATATGTATGTATGTATATATATATATATATATATATATATATATATATATATATATATATATATATGTGTGTGTGTGTGTGTGTGTGTGTGTGTGTGTGTATTTCTTGATAAGACATTTGATTATCTGAAAGAGGGTAGTGTAAGCTAAAGTTCGTGCTTGGAACTTCAATGCAACTCTCTTTCCTTTTTATAGTCTCCAGTACAGCCACTTTATGCATGACTTGCTTCTATGACGATTGAACCTCCGTAATTCTTTTACGTAGTTTGACCTTTCAACGAACTCTTTTTGAGTGCTGAAGATGCTGCTGCTGCTTTTTCCCTTCATTTCTGGACAGGATTGAAGTGGGGCATTGAATTAATCGTCCATTCTACCATTGACTTTTTGTCTTCATTGTTTCGGTTACAAGGTATTCGCGTGTCCTGTTTTGTTTCAGTGACAGAGTAGTCCGCACTGTAATTTTTCTACTAGTACTTTTCCAGTATTGACTTTTCTGTCTTCATTGCTTCTGTTACAAGATAGTCGCGTGTCTTTTGCTTCTGTGACAGAACAGAGTAGTCGCACTGTAATTTTTCTACAAATGCTTTTCCAGTATTGACTTTTCTGTCTTCATTGTTTCTGTTACAAGGTAGTCGCATGTCTTTTGTTTCAGCGGTGTGCTGCCAGGCTTTAGAATTATCTTCTTGTTCCCATTCTTTCGATTTCTATAATCTTGCATCTTTCAAGGGTAAGGCTATTGCTTCCTTCAGGGTCAGGTATCGGTTACCTTTGCACATGGGTTAAATAAATCAAAATTGTAGGGTCAAAAGAATAAAAATTATGTAGGGTTAAAAAAAAACAATTGTGTAGGGTTAAAAGAATAGATATTGTGTAGGATTAAAAAATAAAAATTTTATAGGGTTAAACAAATAAAAAATGGTTTAGGTTACCCTTTGTA
>NC_087211.1:44371779-44401779 GCF_015104395.2 Macrobrachium nipponense | reverse complement strand
CAGGACGGAATGGGTAGAAAAGATCAGACAATGGATGAAGCCAGACACAGAGAGAACAAAGATCCCCTCCATGAAAGCCTACAACACCAAGAAATTAAGGGAGAAAAAAAGTGAGGTCAATGAAATAATGAGACTAATACACACCACCAATATCACAGAAACAAATACTTTGACATATGCAGGAGCAAGATTAGTAGCAGAACTGATGGGGACACGAACACCAACACCACCAGCACAACCAACCCAACAGAAACCAAAACAGCAACCGCCTTGGAAAAGGCGCCTAGAAAAGCAAATTATGGTGATGAGATCTGACTTGAGTAAACTGAAAGAGATGGCAGAAAAAAGGCTAAGAAGCAAGAAAACAAGGGAGGAACTGAACGAGAAATACAAAGTAACGACGAGAGGGGACTAAACAACACAATAGAGGATGTAAAACAGAGGCTTAAGGCCAAAGCACATAAGATCCAACGATACATGAACAGGAATAAGGGATACCAACAGAACAAACTATTCGGAACCAACCAGAAAAGACTATACAGCCAACTAAGATGGATGACCACAGGAAGAACATCCTTAGTACAAAAAGACAAGAGTAAGGGAAATATAGGCAGTAACTACAGGCCTAACACCTGCCTACCAATAATGTGGAAGTTACTAACAGGTATCATCAGTGAAAGCTATACACTGACCTAGAGGAGACAAACACCATCCCCCACCAACAGAAAGGCTGCAGAAGGAAGTGTAGGGGCACAAAAGACCAGCTCCTGATAGACAAAATGGTAATGAAGAACAGTAGGAGAAGGAAAACCAACCTAAGCATGGCATGGATAGACTATAAGAAAGCCTTCGACATGATACCACACACATGGCTAATAGAATGCCTGAAAATATATGGGGCAGAGGAAAACACCATCAGCTTCCTCAAAAATACAATGCGCAACTGGAATACAATAGTACTTAAAAGCTCTGGAATAAGACTAGCAGAAGTTAATATCAGGAGAGGGATTTTCCAGGGCGACTCACTGTCCCCAATACTCTTCGTAGAAGCCATGATTCCCTTGACAAAAGTACTGCAGAAGATGGATGCTGGGTACCAACTCAAGAAAAGAGGCAACAGAATTAACCATCTGATGTTCATGGACGACATCAAGCTGTATGGTAAGAGCATCAAGGAAATAGATACCCTAATCCAGACTGTAAGGATTGTATCTGGGGACATCAGGATGGAGTTTGGAATAGAAAAATGCGCCTTATGCAACATACAAAAGGGCAAAGTAACAAGGACTGAAGGGATAAAGCTACCAGATGGGAATAACATCAAACACATAGATGAGACGGGATACAAATACCTGGGAATAATGGAAGGAGGGGATATAAAACACCAAGAGATGAAGGACACGATCAGGAAAGAATATATGCAGAGACTCAAGGCGATACTCAAGTCAAAACTCAATGCCGGAAATATGATAAAAGCCATAAACACATGGGCAGTGCCAGTAATCAGATACAGCGCAGGAATAGTGGAATGGACGAAGGCAGACCTCCGCAACATAGACCAGAAAACTAGGAAACATATGACAATCACAAGCCACTACACCCAAGAGAACATGCGGACAGACTATACATAACACGAAAAGAAGGAGGGAGAGGACTACTAAGCATAGAGGACTGAGTCAACATCGAGAACAGAGCACTAGGGCAATATCTGAAAACCAGTGAAGACGAGTGGCTCAAGAGTGCATGGGAAGAAGGACTGATAAAAGCAGACTAAGACCCAGAAATATACAGAGACAGGAGAATGACAAACAGAACAGAGGAATGGCACAACAAACCAATGCACGGACAATACATGAGAGACTAAAGAACTGGCCAGCGATGACACATGGCAATGGTTACAGAGGGTAGAGATCAAGAAGGAAACTGAAGGAATGATAACAGCGACACAAGATCAGGCCCTAAGAACCAGATATATCCAAAGAACGATAGATGGAAATAACATCTCTCCCATATGTAGGAAGTGCAATACGAAAAATGAGACCATAAACCACATAGCAAGCGAATGTCCGGCACTTGCACAGAACCAGTACAAAAAGAGGCATGATTCAGTACCAAAAGCCCTCCACTGGAGCCTGTGCAAGAAACATCAGCTACCTTGCAGTAATAAGTGGTACGAGCACCAACCTGAGGGAGTGATAGAAAACGATCAGGCAAAGATCCTCTGAGACTATGGTATCAGATCAGATAGGGTGATACGGGCAAACGGACCAGACGTGACGTTGATTGACAAAATCAAGAAGAAAGTATCACTCATTGATGTCGCAATACCATGGGACACCAGAGTTGAAGAGAAAGAAAGGGAAAAAATGGATAAGTATCAAGACCTGAAAATAGAAATAAGAAGGATATGGGATATGTCATGTGGAAATTGTACCCATAATCATAGGAAACACTGGGCACGAATCCCAAGGATCCCTGAAAAAAGAATCCGGAAAAACTAGAGGCTGAAGTAGCTCCAGGACTCATGCAAAAAAGTGTGAACCTAGAAAGGAGGCAGGATGCAACCCGGAACCCCACACTATAAATGCCACCCAGTCGAATTGGAGGACTGTGATAAAGCAAAAAAGAAAAAAAAATAATAATAAAAATAATAGTAATAAATTTGATTTTAGCTCAAGGCCAAATATACCATGTTGGACCAATCTCTCTCTCCTTCTCTTCTCCTCTCGCCTCATCTCTCCTCCTCACTCATCTCCTCTTCTCTCTCTATTATATTATTATAATATATATAATGTATATAGATATAATTACTATATCTATATTATATAATATTATACATATATATACACACACGCAGTATATATAGTATATACATAGTATATATTCTATATATATATATATCTATAATATATATATATATAATACATGTGTGTGTATTCATGCATACACACACATCGCGAACGATACCCAGGTGTGCGTAGCAACCATGGCATACAGCGCATCCAATTACTTTCGTAAGGGAAGTTTGAATACGGTCACTTATGATTAATGGGATGGGCATTAAATATACGTCGGTGTGCGGCAACACTCATAAAAATAGCTTCACTAATGTATGTTTAGGTCGAGGTTTATTTGAGGTTTATTTTAAGAGGTATTTTTTGGGGACATTAGTATGAAATATTTGACCTTGATCCCAGAGAGGAGGGAGAAGAGGGCTGTGGTAAAATATCAAAGAGGAAAGAGAGAGAGAGATAGAGCATGACATTTATCAAGCATTTATTTATAATTACATATTTGTAATTATTTAAAATTTTATGTACATACCAAGTGGGAAAAGTTCTCAGGCACACAAGCTCTCTCTCTCTCTCTCTCTCTCTCTCTCTCTCTCTCTCTCTCTCTCTCTCTCTCTCTCTCTCTCTCTAACCGCCGCCTAAATCATGTCTTCCAACATAGGATACGTTTTATGGGTGTTTTACACAATTCTTTAAGGCATTGCATTTTTATTTGCAACGTAACCGTGCAGTTAGCGTTAAAATGTGTCCCAGCTTCTTTCCAACAATGCAGTGTGAAGAGAATCTTCCAGGTAAAATTACACAGCAGTAGAATTTTATTTAATTGATGACGTAAGCATAGACTTGATATATATGAACTGCTGAGACGCCATCATTTTTGAACCAGAGCAGGTGTGATTTTCATGTGCAGCAAATGCCAAGTGTTGGCTGCTTTTAATTGGCATGATTAGGGATTCGTAGTTAAGCAGAAATGTGAATTTTGTTTCTCTCTCTCTCTCTCTCTCTCTCTCTCTCTCTCTCTCTCTCTCTCTCTTTTCATTTGGTATGGGAAGTTATTGCGTAGATGGACCATACTTTGGCTGTTTAGGCTTCGGTAAACTAAGCTTTCTTGTGCGCTTCCTCAAGCATATCATTCATAAACGGGAAATGCCTGCCTTGCTGGGTGGACAGAATCAGATAATGTATTTAAAAGCTTAGAATGTGTGCTATTTTAAATGAGAGAGAGAGGAGAAGAGGAGAGAGAGTAGAAGAGAGAGATGAGAGGAATAGAGGAGAGAATGTGTTTTGCACGGTTAACTTTGCGCAGTAGAAAATGCAAAAGAAAGTAATCTATGACTTGGAGGATATTATATTTTAATGTCCCTGAATCAGATTCAACCGATTTTGTATTAGTTATGAACCCCGTAATGGTGTTATCAAAATATTTCGTTTGTGAAGAACAGCATGTTCGAGTAGGTATGTGAAAACGGATGTTCGCCATACACTTCGAGTTTTTCTGTTAAAAGTTGTGTGAACGGATCTAGATAGGTGGCTAGTACCGCCAGTGCACCTCGTGCGGTGTACTGTGGGCATTACTTAAGGTTCATAGCTGCAACCCCTTTCATTCGTATTACTGTACCTCCGTTCATAGTGTGTCTCTTCCGTCTTGCCTCCCACCCTTCAATAACGATTGATTCATTGTGAAACTGCTTTGAGGTTTTCCTCCTGTTACACCTTTCAGATCTTTTTACTTAAATTTCTCTTTCAGCACAGAATGACTTCATAGATCCCAGCGCTTGGGATTTGGCCTAAATTCTATATATTCTTTTCTGTTCTATACCAAGCTGATAGAGATGTAATGAAGAGATTGGGGACGATACGGGTTTTAAATGGTACTAAAACTTAGAAGTGTGTGTTAGAGCATATAGAAAACGGGGTGACTGGTTTGTTGGTAGAATTGTACCCGAATGAGAAACAAATTGAGGGATGAGAGGAGTTATAGGAAACGCGAAATGCGCAAGTGAAGCTTGTGGGATAACATAAGTAGTTGTAAATAGCATAGAAGTTGATGTATGCTTGCTGGTGGTAATTATTTTTGGTGAGAGCAAAAAGAGCCTCGAAGGATTGGTGAATATTTCCAGTGATTGTTATAGTAGATTCACATCAAGCGTGCATCTGATGTCTAGGCCAGTCCCTTACGACGCTCCTGATTGGCTGTTGATAAGCCAATCATAGGGCTGGAAACCCTAAGTCTCTCGAGAGAGTTCACATAGGCAGGATGTATCTTTCACTTCTCCTGACGGATACTTTTGAGAGCCGTATCCCTCAGGAGAGGTGGAACATTCATCCTGCGTATGTGAACTCTCGAGAGAGACTGAGAGTTTTAAACCATGTGATAGGTTTCTCAACAGCCAAGCAGGAGCGTCGTAAGGGACTGGCCTAGACATCACACGATTGATGTGAATCTACTAGAGCTAGAGTAAGATTTCGAGAATAAATGGAAGCCAGGAATAAATGCAGGATAATTGAAGGAGAAAACTTGAAATTCTTCCTGGAGAAAGAAAGTCATCAGGAGTACCGTATAGGGAGTGGGGAGGGTGGGGGGAATAAAGGAATACCCAGGGAGGCAGACCGTGGAATGCACGCAGATTCGTCAAGTGGAATCTGCTTGCCAAAAGCGATTGGAAACTGTTGAAAAGTTTGAATGAGTTGCGAGATAGGGAAACGTCGATGAGCAAGGCAGTGCAATAACCCGATAAATGGTTATAGGAGACCTTGGTTTATTCATGTAGAAAGTCTTTCTATTAGATAGACATTGAAAGAAAGAGAATAGAGATACCTATTAGGATCGAAGTGGAGTGGCAGAAATCTTAAAATAGGTCTTAGTGACGTGGAATCTCGAGGCAGTGTGCAAACCACAAGCGAGTGTCCGAGGTTTTGTAATATAGAGTCGAAGTTCCCCATTGTTACTATACAATGAAAAAGAAAATGTGTATGAAGCCGATGATTCTTCTAACATAGTAGACTTGAAGTGATTCATCAGATAACGAGTTAACGCTGTTGTGAAGGAAGAACTAGAGAAATTGATCGATGAGATGTAAGCAACCTGGCGATGGCCATCGATGCCGTGAATGTGAATGCAGTAGCATTTGAAAAAAATATCTAATTATTTAGGCGTACAAGAACTAATCAAGTGATCCCAATGGTAAAACGAAAGGCAAACATCTGTAGAAATTTAATCCTCATTTAAATTCAATCCATAAATGCGTCTCAGTAATTCCACATAACAATAATGTTTGGTGGCGCTCGCACACATACATATATATATACATACATACATATATATATATATATATATACTATATATATATATATATATATATATAATATATATATATATATGTGTGTGTATGTATGTATGTATGTATATGTATATATGTATGTGTGCGAGCGCCACCAAACATTATTATGTGGAATTACTGAGACGCATTTATAGATTGAATTTAAATGGGGATTAAATTTCTTCAAATGTTTACATCTCGTTTTTCCACTGATCACTTGATTAGTTCTTGTACGCCTAAATAATTAGAAGATTTTTTTTTTAAATACTACTGCATTCACGCGTCGATGGCCATCGCCAGGTTGCTTACATCTCATCGATCAATTTCTCTAGTTCTTCCTTCACAACAGCGTCAACTCGTTATCTGATCAATCACTTAGAGTCAATGTCAGAAGAATCACCTGCTTCTACTCATGTTCTTTTTATTTTTACAGTATATATATATATATATTATATATATATATATATATATTATATATATATATATATATATATATATATATATATATATTATCATATACAGTGGTCCCCCCGTATTCGCAGGGGATGCGTACCAGACCCCCCCGTGAATAGTTAGAATCCGCGGATGTTTGGAACCCCTATAAAAAGGCTAAAAACAGCCTATTTTGTTAGTTAAAACTTAAGAAAAACCACTAAAAATTTTCATACTTGGTTTTTTTTTTAAGTAGTTTTATCACAAAAGTGCATTTTATGATGAAATTGATAACAAAAAAACCAGGAATTTGTGGATATTTCTCATAGAAAAAACTACCGCGAAGCGCGAATTTTCCGCGAATAATGTAGGGAAACGTTCCGAGAGAAATCCGCCAATGTGTGAGTCCGCGAATCCGGAGAACACGAATACGGGGGGTCCACTGTATATATATCTATATATATTCTAGATTATCTATATATATATAATATATTAATATATTATATATATATATATAGTATTATATATAGATTTTAAATAGATTTAATTATTAATTGATAATATAATATTATAGATTATAGATATAATATATATATATATATATATATATATATATAGATATATCTAATAGAAAAATTATTTAAATTTATATAGATATATTTTTCTATAATATATATTAGATATATTATATATATAGATATTAATATATATATGATATATTATCTAATATATAATATATCTATATATTATTATATAATAATATATATAATATAGATAGATATATTATAGCTATAATATATATATATCTTACTATATATATATATATATATATATATATATAGATATAGATATAGATGATATAATAATATATATAAATATAGAATATAATCTATTATATTATTATAATATATTATAGATATATAATATAAGTCTAATAATCTAATATAGATATATATATATATATATTTTCTTATATATATATCTATATAATATATATATATATATATATATCCTATATAATATGATTATAATCTATAGATATTATATCTATAGATTATTATCTATTGATATATATATATATATAATATATAATAGATCTCTATATATATATCTTTATAGATATATATATCATATATATATTATTAAATAAAAATTTATATATATATATATATAATAATAATTATATATAATATATAATATATTTAATATATATATATATATATCTATATAGTATATATATATCTATATATATATATATATATTATATCTATATATATTCTATATATATGTATATATGTGTGTGTGTGTGTGTGTGTGTGTATAACTGAATCACTAAAGCTAGGAATGTGATAAATCCATAAATAAAGGTAAATGCCACGAAGGAAGATAAACAACGGAGTATCTGCGAGATCTTTCGACTTTCAAAAGTCCTTTACTTAGCAGATGAACTGACATACATGAGGAAATGACGATACACGAAAGGTCGTATAACTGACAGATAGGGAGTATAAAGAGACTGGTACCTAAAATCCAACACACCTGGAAGATGAGTAACCTTCTCAAACAAGCAAAAGCATGGGTACAAATAAATGTTCAGGACAATCTGCTCAGACACAAGGGCAAGACAATTAAAGGATTATTATAGGTGACAGTTATTCAGAACTTTGGTAAACAAAAACATATTCACAATACATATTCACAATACATATTAAACATACATATACAGCGAAGATATCTCTTAAGTTAACTAATTTTTATTTAAGTCTGTAATTATATGTTTGAGGTCATTCTTAAACATGTTACAAATACAAGGGTCTAAATGAAACAGGCCACGACTAATATTGAAATTACAATGAGAAGTAAGTTGTACTAAAGCAGATTCTAAAAGATTTCGTGATTAGACATCTTTTGACCTTGCAATTACTGAACTACCAATCCAATTTATTCGGTGGTTGTTTTCACTTAAATGAATGAATATTGCATTAGATGTTTGCCTATTTTTACAGAATATTTATGCTGGCTTAACCTTACTTCTAAGCCCTTGCTCGACTGTCCGAGATAAAATGAGGGACAATCCATACATGGAATTTTATATATTATGTTGTTGCTTTCTCTGGGGCCATTTTTTATTAATATTCCTTTTAGTGTGTTATTATAGGAAAAAACAAGGTTGACCTTAAAGGCTTTTAGCAATGATTTAATGGTTTCAAATCCGTTAAAATAAGGCAAACTGAGAATGTTCTTAGAATTTTCTTCCTCCATGTTACACTATAAAACTTTTTGTGGGCTTTATTATAACAAATATCTAATATATGTGCAGGGTAACATAAATCTTTCCCTATTTTTCTTATGTATTCAATTTCTTGATCCAAATATTTGGGACTGACAATGCGCAATGCTTGTTTAAACATAGAAGAAAAAATTGATATTTTTATGTTAAGATGGTGGCCTGAATAGAAATGAACTAAGTTAAGTTGTTGGTCGGTTTCCTATAAATACTAAATTTACATTGAAATGGTTTTCTATGTATCAAAACATCTAAGAAAGGGAGGCAATTGTCCTTTTCTAATTCTAGAGTAAACTTAATCGATGGTACCTGGTTATTTAATTTAGAGAGTAAATCATTTACATCAATACCGACTGGCAGAACAGCTAAAATACCATCAACATATCTATACCACTTTACAGAAATGCAAATGATATTAGGTAAGTAGCGTTTTTCAAAGAATTCCATGTAAAGGTTTGAGAGGAGAAGCGATAAAGGGTTGCCCATTGCATGCCAAATATTTGTTGATAAAATTCACCATTTAATATAAACTTACAATCACATATGCACAACCTAGTGAGTGAAATAATGTGACTTATAGTAGAGTTAATTCATGCTGAGTTAGTTCATTACTAAGATATTCTAAAATAGAGTCTATAGGGACTTTAGTAAAAAGAGAACATACATCAAAACTAACGAATCTATCAGTGGGGCAAAGAGTAATTTTGTTAATTTATCAACTAAATCTAGAGAATTATATATATGAGAATCGGAGATGGTTCCAAGTAACGGGGACAAGATCTTAGTGATATATTTCGAAAGTTTATATGAAATTGAACCAACAGTACTGATAATAGGCCGCATAGGGTTATTTTCTTTGTGCGTTTTGACTAATCTGTAAAGGTAAGGAAGCGAAGAAGATTTGACTGACAATTTGCCTAGTAGTTCTGTTTTATCTTTAAGGATATTTTTCACTGTGATATTGAAGTTTTTTATGACTTGATCAAGGGGATTTTTTGTTAGTATTTTATAAGTCACGTCATCATCCAGTAGGGCTTGCATACGTGATATGTAGTCAGGTTTTTTTTTTTTTTTTTTATTGCTTGTTTGAAAAGGTTACTCATCTTCAAGGTGTGTCGGATTCTAGTACTAATCCTTTATATCGCCTATCTGTCCGTCATACGACCTTTCGTGTATCGTCATTTCCTCATGTATGTCAGTTCATCTGCTAAGTAAGGACGTTTGAACGTCGAAAGATCTCGCGGATACTTCATATATATATATATATATATATATATATATATATATATATATATATATTATATATATATATATATATATATATATATAATATATATATATATGAATGAGAGAGATATATGAGAGAGACAGTTTGTGTATATGCTATGTTGTCTTTACTGTTGTTAAAGTAAGTTACCCTAGCGCCAGTTTGAAGCCCTTGCTCCCAGGTGCCTCATTTACATAAGAGTCGACCAACGATTGTTGCCTTCATGAGACATAAAAGAAGGAATATCCGACAATTGGTTCCACCCCTGTGGGTAGCGGATTGCCAAGATGAGGTCCTGCCGTCTGCTCAGAATATGTGATAGTTTTTAATGGAGCGACTCTCTCTCTCTCTCTCTCTCTCTCTCTCTCTCTCTC
Organism: Macrobrachium nipponense; assembly: GCF_015104395.2. Classification (NCBI taxonomy): domain Eukaryota; kingdom Metazoa; phylum Arthropoda; class Malacostraca; order Decapoda; family Palaemonidae; genus Macrobrachium; species Macrobrachium nipponense. The sequence continues at coordinate 44,391,307 of NC_087211.1, read as the reverse complement.
TCACCTGTCACCTCGGTGGCCGCGAGTTCGATTCTCGACCATTCCATTGAGGGGTCAGAGATGTGTATTTCTGGTGATAGAAGTTCACTCTCGACGTGGTTCGGAAGTCACGTAAAGCCGTTGGTCCCGTTGCTGAATAACCAATGGTTCCATGCAACGTAAAAACACCATACAAACTAAAACTCTCTCTCTCTCTCTCTCTCTCTCTCTCTCTCTCTCTCTCTCTCTCTCTCTCTCTCTCTCTGTACTGCTTATTGGAACCTCTCTCCCTCTCTCTGTTGTGACCCAAAACATTTGGTCATCAATCTTATACGAAATTCACTGCTGAGAGAGAGAGAGAGAGAGAGAGAGAGAGAGAGAGTTCAGGGGGTGGTTAGCACGCAAACATGTTGTTGACTCTTAGGTACGATGCAGGTACGATGCGGGTGCATCATCTATCTAGACAAGAAGCCTCTTCCGCCTATGTAGTAAACAGAACATACTTAACTCTTTCGTATGACTACAATAATTATCAAGAGGTTCTGTCAAAAGATAAAACCAAGGGCTAAGTGGCTAGTACCCCATCGCATGTGTCCACAGATTGAGAGATCGATCCCAGGGACGGAGTAACGACCTGGACCTGTTTGCTGAAATTTTTTTGTACGTTTGTTGTCCTAGTCAACCAAATAAAAAAATTGCGAATAGAGATAGCGTACCTGATGGATAGCGGGTCTAAGACACTAAAGGGATTGCTTAAGAGCTAGTTAGCATCCTCTGAACTACCCTCTTCAAGAAGTAGTGTTTAGATACTATTTCTACATGTGTGTGTGTAAGCGATTGTCTCATTCACGAGGAACTAGAGAGAGAGCGGGATTAATAGAGTACTCCAACAATCCTGAGAGAAAAAAACAAGGCAGCAGCGCCTCAGGGGCGTGATCGGTATGGTCTTGACCTGCCACCTCAGTGGCTGCGAGTTCGATTCTCAGGCATTCCACTGAGGGGTTAGAGATGTGTATTTCTGGTCATAGAAGTTCACTCTCGACGTGGTTCGGAAGTCACGTAAAGCCGTTGGTCCACCCGTTGCTGAATAACTACTGGTTCCATGCAACGTAAAAAAAAAAAAAAAAAAAAACAAGGCAGCCGTCAACTACCGCACTATTACTTGAACCGTTTAATTGTGAATTAACCACAGGCGGAAAACTTTCTACGTTCCCAAGTTATGAACGTCTCCCTGTAGAAGGTTTGGTATATGTTGAATATATATACATCTTTGTTGATTGATTTTGTTTGTTTCCCTTGCGTATGAAATGAACGTGAACATACAGAGGTGCTCCAATCCCAGGTGCTTGATGGGCGAACCTAATAAAGTCGTCGGTAAATTTTTAATATTTTACTTATCCACAGGTTTTTTAGGCAGTTATAGACATCATACGCTAAGGCTTAGCCATGCATTGCCCCTTTACTCCAAGTGTGGTTACAGTATATTGCGTTTGTTGGTGTTATTTCGTTGTAGTTTCTATTTACTTTTTAAATAAAATTTGCATTTTTCAAGTTTTCATTTCAGGCGTTTTTCAAGTTCTTATTTCAGGCGTTCAGCATTAGAAGGGCCTCTCGCCATTGTGTGTGTGATTTTTTTTTTTTTTTTTTTTTTTTCTAGTTATAAGCCCTCAAAGTTTTGGAAATTCAACCTGCTCTAATTTCTTCATTTTTCAAGCTGCAAAGTTGAAATTTGTCTGAGGTGAAGTATTCGCTACCAGGAATAGAATAGTATGCATAAAAACATTACAGTTCAAATTTCAACTTTGTGTCTTGAAAATAAAGAAATTAGGGCAGGTTGAATTTCTAAAACTTTTGATGGTATACCACTCTTTTTGTTGGGGGTTGGGGGGCGATAGTTTACTGCCCATGGGGTCATTACAAGCTGTACTGGGCTTGCAACCTTGGTGGAAAACGCGAGTGACATGGAGAAATGAACAGCATCGAGCTATCAAGACAGATTGAGAGAGAAGCTATATCCTTACCTCGTCAGGTTTATGAGACATTACGTACACTTGCAGCAGACCTTTAATGGCGTTTGTAATTGGCAAGTGCTCATAATTAAACCAGAGACGCCTTTAGAGTGAATGAAGTCATAAGTTCTCATGATGACCTTGCTTGGTTTTTTTCCAATTTACCTCTGATTCCTATAACCTTCCATAAATCAGATGGAGTGTGTATGGCTTCCAACACTGTAAAGGTGAGTTTACACTAGGCTTCACCCCACGCTACATGCTTAAGACTCATCACCAACTTCTCCCAAATTCTTGTTAGCACCAACTACTGGACTGTTCATTAAGAGTCACGCCACACCACTAAGTCACCCTAATGAGCAGTCCACTAGGTGGGGGTAAAAAGAATTTGGGCAGAGTTGGTGATGAGTCTTATGCATGCAGCGTGGGGTGAAAAACCTAGTGTAAATTCACCTCAGCCCCATCGTTCCTGGCGGGAGTGAATCGTACTGGGGCCCTAGAACCCCAGGGGTGTCTGTTCCCTTTAAACAAGACCCATGAGCCACTGTTGTTTCAGGTAAGGTCTTCAAGCCTCGGGAATGTGTCCTCAGACTTCTCATAGACAGTGGTGTATGATCGAGCTCTAATTTTAAAATGGGAAACTAAGATATTTTGCATTTAAACAGTAAATTGATCTCGCCTTCACCTCCAATTCATGCTGAAGTCAAGTCCCACACTGCCTCTCCGATATATAGCTACTCCCATATATAGACATAAGCCATACATGGTAAAAAAGAAAAAGAAAAAACAAATAACAGGTTCGAGCCTGACATTTTCCAGGTGAAGAGAAACGTGTATAGGCCCGAAATAGACGGAAAGGCTTCCCCCCCTTTATGATCGAGACCTCGTAAAAATGCAAAGTTTGTTTGACCTTTTCGCTAATAGGATAAGGTAAAAGTTGCACTGCGGTGTCGGAACGAGCCTATTAAACCAGGTTTCACTGTTTTCGGTTATGACACGGTGCCTGGGGGAGTCTCTCTCTCTCTCTCTCTCTCTCTCTCTCTCTCTCTCTCTCTCTTTTCGGGAGTCGCTGTGCCCTCCGAAGTGGGTTGTTTGAAGGCGAAAGTTTACGAGGTTGCGGAACCAGAAAAACGTTTGCCGTTTTTTCCTAGTTCGTTGATATCTTAACTTTTTTCTCTAAAAATTTTCGTGTACATGTAATAACTGACAATAAACTCAAGCTGTGAAAACGTACTGGAAAGTTTCCAATTTATATTTAAATCATATATGGGTATGTTTCTGAAGGATTTTTTATTTGCAGACCGTATTAAACAAATAAGAAAAAGAGGATGGCATTCTCACCCATTTATCTGTTAACTAGCGTTTTGTTGTCTCCTGTCCTCTTTATTAACATTGTTTAGTCCATTTACCCTCATTGGTGTAATTTAGTCCATTTACCCTCATTGGTGTAATCTCTCTCTCTCTCTCTCTCTCTCTCTCTCTCTCCCAGCCCCTCCGCACCGCTCTTACCCTCATGGACGTAATATTACATCTGTGTGCCAGTGTAGGTGTGTGTGTGTGTGTGTTCGTGTGTTTTTGTTGTCCTTGTGGCGGAAATATTTGCTGCTCCCAGCGAAGAACCTAGAGGGATTCGGTGGCAGTGGTTCGACACTTGAACACAGAATCCCAAAAGACGAAAAAACAGAACCGACATGTGGGTATTTGCTTGAAGATCCATTCGGCCACTGGTGACCTGGGTAGTCAGTCGTGATGTTGTCGTCTGTGGACTTAAGTAAACCACTGCTAGACTGGACGTAGTGATTAGGAAGACGAGAAAAGTAAGTGGTAGGATATTCCTCGCTGTACTGAAGTGGCACTATCAAAACGCGTCTCTCTCTCTCTCTCTCTCTCTCTCTCTCTCTCTCTCTCTCTCTCTCTCTCTCTCTCTCCTCTCTCTCTCTCCTCTCTCTCTCTCGCTTTATTTCCCGAGACCAAACTAATTAAAGACAGAAAATTAACGGGAATAATTTTTTGGTGAATTTCCTGCCTGCTAGAGACACGTAAACCAACGTCGTTCCACTTTTTATCATCATCTTTCAGAAATTCAGAATGAGCAAGCACAAGGAATTATCTTCCAGATGATAAATACTCGCATGTGACAAATCAAAAATTAAATACATAATACAGCCAATAGAAGTAAACGTGTATTGAAATATGAGAAAAGTTCGTGGAAATAGTACTTAACATAATGGCCATATGAAGAAGGCCTTTTGTCTATCGGATTCCAACGGCTGTCGGGAAGTTCACACGCTTTGCCATTTCACATTTTCATCGAAGACGCGTCGCATTTCTGAATGTTTTATCGCCACATTTATATTCATAAATGTGCCCAGTTAGTTTGGGATGTTACGTCACCAGCGGGGAATGAGTTGTTTGTTGTGATAGATGTTTTTTTCCGTTGTTCTGATTGGCAACAGGAGACAATTTATAGGAACATTTAACTTTATGCAAGTATAATAATTCAAGGTTTTATTCTCAGGATTGTTGTAGTAACTGCTGTTAATATTGCCACTCTTATGAATCCTTATTTAATTTTTCTGAATGTAAGAAAAATTTTCTTTATTGATAATAAACTTCACTATTAGATTTTGTAAGATTGTAAAAGAGAACGGGACTTGGTTTTCCCGCCTCGGGAGGAAGGTTGGTCGGCGCCTCCCTCCAACAATCATTTTTGCAACTGGTGCTTTTGTAGTTTGTATCACTGCAGTACTTGCATCACTGGACACCAGGATTTTATTAAACCTATGCAGCAAACACCCTACATGCCGCAGTGTGAGAATATGGCATGCCATATTCTCACAACAGTTCCTATGCTTACACATGTGAAGCAGAATGCCCACCCCACGGAAGACCTACAGTAGCTGCCCGAGGGCCTACTGGCCTTAGAGGCTTCTATTCGCCGGCTCCTCATGGTGCTGCACGTGTGCGGCTGTGGCTGGCACAAAAGCAACATACGCTCGAGGCCCTCCAAACCAGTATCGCTAGTGCTTCCCTTACTGGAACACATGGATCCCCGTCTAGGGTGCCAGCATCCGCAGCCCCAGAGAAATGAGAAATGGAGATGTCAACGGCTGCGTTTCGATCATGGCGAAGGTCAGTGGAGTGTTGGCTTCAACTTTGCAAGGTGCTGGCCGATGAGACGGTCCATCACGTGAGACTGTATTGCACACCAGCGATGCCATGTACAGTGCAACAAACTGAGTGCCCTTTTGACTGAGGAGGCACTGGAAGCTGTCTCCAAACTTGTCCTTCGTGCGTCAAACCAAGCAGTTCAGTAGTTAGTTTTTCAGCATGATGTAAGGCCATAATGAAAGTGTCTGATTTTTTCTTGCATAGCTCTCAAAAAGCCACGGACTGAGTTTTAATGCCCAATTGTAATTTTAACCTTTCAGAGTATTTATATGTTGTTAAAGAAACTTGTAGTGGGATTAGGGGATCAAGTGTTAAGACAAATATTTCAATCATATGAGTTATTTTCGAGTGCCGATGCCCTATGGGCAATGTGTTGCACGTTCAAGGCTGCCAAGCAGGATGCCAGTGGTAGGCAGCAGGGTACAGAAATTGCAACTGTAGAGTTTGAAAATAGCACAGCTTCCACCCCCGAGACAGCTGCTGCCCACGGCAGGAGGAGCCAGCCACTGTCAGACCCCCGTTACTATTAGGCGCACGTGCGTGAGCTGCGGAGGTAGTCATACCCCTGAGAGAAACACATGCCTGGCAAGGTCGCTTATTTGTCATAACTGCCAGAAGACCAGGCACATCAAAAAATACTGCAGAAAAAAGAAGACACCATCGGACCCCACGACAAGCAGTTGTCGCTGCAACACCACCTCTCCCAACCAACTGTTCTGGTATGTGTGGCAGAGAGAGAAGTGCCCAGGTTCATGAACGTGAGTGCTGTCGCCAATACAGGGGCTCAAGTGTGTGTTGTAGGCACGGAGATGCTGTCATTTTTCAACGTAAGACCTGTGCTGCTGCAGTGTTGGGCTGGCTTAAGAGATTTTGCCAAATTACAACTGGAGTGCCTGGGAACCGCAGTCTTTCGGATTTCCTTCAGGAATCGCACAAGTGTACAGGAGGTTTATTTCATCAAATCTGCCAAGTCGCTTTACATCTCTCTCTCCCTCTGCATGTAAAGACCTTGGTCTTGTCCCAAACAACTTTCCACACTATCTTCCAAGTCCAATGTCAGCAAGTGTGTCTACCAACACAACCCTACCACCCAGACCTTCGTCAATTCCATTACCACCCATCAAAGAGAACATCCCACACTTGGAGCAATGAATACTCCAACACTTCTCATCGATGACATTCAATATGACCATGGAGCCATTACCAGTGATGGTGGGGGAGCCCCACCGCATCCATCTGATACCGAGCGCCGTGCCCTACACATGCCATATTCTCACAACAGTTCCTAAGCACTGAGAAGCCTAGGTGAAGGCCCAGCTTGAAGAAGACATGCAGAAGGGCGTCATCCAAGAAGTTCCCGCGGAGGAAGTGATGGAGTGGTGTGCACGAATGGTGGTGGTGGCGAAGAAGTCAGGTCACCCACCATGCACAGTGAACCATCAACGCCTGAATGCCTCCTGCAGAAGAGAGACACATCACAGTCCAGCGCCCCTCGACATGGTAGCCAGCATCCCCCAACACTCTTAAGACAACTGCCGAACCTTACTGGGGGTTCCACTAGGTGGAACTTGACAAGGAAAGCCGCCGCCTGATGACGTTCATCACACCCTGGGGTTGCTTCCAGTACCACAGGACCCCATGGGCCATTGCTCTGCCTCTGATGCCTACACATGATGATTCAACGACGCCATCAAGTACATACCACGGAAGTATAAGTGCATAGATACACCCTTCTTTATGACAGTGAGGTTGAAAAACCTTCTGGCACACATACAACTTCCTGGCAACGTGTGAGGCAAAGGGCATCACACTTAAGCCCGAAAAATTCAACTTCTGCAGGAGAGGGGTAGAATTCATTGGGTTCTAATTGGGTTGGGAAAGCTATAAACCAACCGACGACAGCCTTGCAGCCATTTGGAAGTTCCCTATGGCGCCCAAGTTAACAATTACCAACATCAGGTAGTGGTTCAGCTTTGTTAACCAGTTGATGCCATTCCTTGTGGCTGCCCCCATCATGGAACCATTGAGGGACCTCCTGAAGAAGAAGCAAATGGGCGAACATGTCTTCTGGGACGGGTGTCTGCGGGAGAAATTCAGGAGTGCTCAGGACACCATCTGCAAGCTGACCAGGGATAGCCTTGCGTACTACAATAAGTCTCACCCTATGGCTGCCATCATGGACTGGAGCAGGGAAGGCATAGGATTCGTCATTCTCCAGCAATATTGCAACTGCAAAGCTGCTGATATGCAATTCTTCTGTAAAGATGAATGGAGAATTGCCCTATGCGGAAGTAGAAACCTGTCCCCCGCCGAGGCTGAGTATGCTGCAGTAGAAAGGGATCCCCTTTCTACTGTGGTGTGGTGCCTAAGGAAGGCTAGGCTGCTTCTGCTGGGATGCCTTGACTTCATCCTTATTACTGACCACTGACCTCTTGTCAAGCTCCTGGGGGACAGAGCCTTGGCAGACATAGACAACCCCAGGTTGTTCAGGCTAAAAGAGAAGACCCTTCAATACAGATTCACCATCAGGTATCTACCAGGAAGGAAAAATTGTGTGGCCGACTTCCTGTCTCGCTTCCCTGCCCTGCGTGCTGCCCGACAACTGTGACGTTGAGCTAGAGGACGACATGGCAGCTGCCGTCACTGTGGCAGCGACTGAGATGCTACTTAGGGATGGGCTCATGATGGATGAGAAGACCGTCAGTGCAGCGGCAGCCGAAGATCCGGTATATCAGTTGCTGATGGTAAGAGTCTGCAGGTGACGGGCCCCCACAAAAGGTGCAGGAGGTGGCCTACCTTAAGCCATTTTACGGTGTGAGAGATAGCCTTTCAATGTCAGAAAATTGTGTTCTACACATACAAAGATGGGTGCGTACAACTAGTGATTCCAGAAGAACTTTGTCAATGTGTCAGCACATCTACATGCAGGTCACCAAGGGCTCAACTCCATACTCAGGAGAGCCAGACAATCTCTTTATTGGCCTGGCATGGAGGGTGACCTTCAGCACCACAGGAATAAGTCCATTATTTGCGACATGCACGCTCCATCCTTACCTGAGGAAGCGATGGTCATCACACCGCCCCCAGAATACCCCTTCCAGTGCATAGTTGTGGATATGTTTCAGTAGGAGGGGCGCATGTACATGGCGTACACTGATAGACTCACAGGATGGATGGAAATAGCCCATTTCCCCAATGGAGCTGCTTCATAGAGATTAATGTCAGTGCCAAGAGGCTACTTCACGAGATGGGGGGCCACAGAGGAAGTGTCCACGGATGGAGGCACTAACCTGGTAAGCAAAGAAATGTCTGTCTTCTTCAGGAGATGGGGGTCAAGGTGCACCTCTCATCAGCACATTTCCCGCAATCAAATGGTAGGGCAGAAGCAGCTGTAAAAACCGGGAAAAGAATCACCAGGGCAAACACAGGGGGATAGAGGCAGCCTGGACTGCAACAAGGCCTCTCTTGCAGTGTTGCAATACCTGAACATGCCCATCCTCAAAGTCAACAAGTCCCACACAGTTGGCGACTGGGAAGCAATTACGAGATGGTGTTCCCACGGCCAAGCAACATTACCTGGTCGACAGGCACTGGGAACAGGTATTGTGTAGGCATGAACTTCAAATGGCCACCAACCAAGAGAAAATCTGTGCCAATCATGCCACTAGGACACTCAAACCCTTGGAGGTAGGGGCCCATGTAAGAGTGCAAAATCAGGCAAGAAAGGAATGGGATTGTACAGGGTTGGTGGTGGACTCCCTCCCCCAATGGCAGTACAGAGTCAAATTGGACGGAAGTGGACAGCTGTCACTAAGAAACAGGAGACACATCGCACCCACCAACAGCACCGACGTTCCCGTCATCTCACAGACCCACCTGCCCGCACCGTCAGCCACCGAATCAATGCAGCCACAGGCACCAGCACGCCCCAAGAGGCAAACTACATGCCTGAGGTGGCTGTCCGATTATGTCATAAACTGTGTGAACGAGTTAAGTTATGCTCTACCCAGTTAATTCAGCTGCCTCCATTACAGAATGAACATGTAACTTGCAATATGTTGCTTATTCATTTGTTTGATTGTTTATCACAAAAGTTCATTGCTTTTTGTGTTATTTTTTGGGGGATATGCATTGTGCATACATCTATTTTTTGTAATATCAAATTTTCATTTAATTATTATAACCATTTTTTAGCATCTCTTGCTTATAATTAAATAAAAATTTTGGAAGGGAGATATAAGATTGTAGAAGTAAACGGGACTTGGTTTTCCTGCCTCGGGGGGAAGGTTGGCGTTTCCCTCCAACCGAGTCAGTTTGCAACTGGCGCTCTTGCAGTATGTATCACTCTGCAATACACTCATCACTGGACAGCGGGGTTTTATTAATCCTACACATTTAACATCCTACAGATTTAGTTGTCCAGCTCGGGCTGTACCCTGTCTCACAGTGGCCCCTAATTATTTAGAAGGAATTAACCTTGATCTGAACTTCTGGAAGATACACAAAGCCTTAGGGTCCCCCAAGGTTAATTCTTTCTTAGTTGGTGGGAGAGGTTGACCCCATGCTGGAAGATGACACATAAACTTTAAGGACGTTACGTACAGATGGGACCATGGTCCAGATATCTAGACCGTGGAGGGGACTATGGTCCAGATATCTAGACTGTGAAGGGACTATGGTCCAGATATCTAGACCGTGGAGGGGACTATGGTCCAGATATCTAGACTGTGGAGGGGACTATGGTCCAGATATTTAGACCGTGGAGAGGACCATGGTCCAGATATCTAGACTGTGGAGAGGACCATGGTCTAGATATCTAGACTGTGGAGGGGACTATGGTCCAGATATCTAGACCGTGGAGGGGACCATGGTCTAGATATCTAGACCATGGAGGGGACTATGGTCCAGATATCTAGACTGTGGAGGGGACTATGATCCAGATATCTAGACCGCGGATGGGACCAACGGATAAGTACGCAGAATGAATGTAGCCCTTCGTCCCGAACTACTGGTTGGTACGTTATGTCCAAGGTGTCTGGATTTGACTCATGATCAATTTGCCGTCCTTTTTGACAATTTAGTAAACTATACTCTGTTTTTTTCCATCCATCCACCTGTGGTTTTTTTGTATGGTAACACTGCGTCCCGGGCTTTAGATAGTGACATTCAGCTTACTTTCAACGATTATAATAATATCCTATTTCGAATATTAACGGTGTAATTCGCATACAGTAAATTGTTAAAACACTTTTCAGTTGCAAATGTACACCCAGATATCCTTTTATTTACCTAAAACTTACACATAACGTAACTATCTAAAGCCCGGGACGCAGTGTTACCATACAAAAACACCACAGGCGGATGGACAGATGAAAAAAAACAGAGTATAGTTATATATTACATTGATGTGAATTGGGCCTCTGTTTAAAATTATGTGGAAAAAAGCAGGCGAAAGTAGGTGAACATAGCAGTAAAATGCAGATGAGAAGAACTGCCACACAAGATATTAAGTGATGGTCTCTCGTCTTTTCAGAAACTCGTACGAAATCATTCAGATCAGCGACATTGGTCTCAAGGAAAAGGCGATGGGAGAGGAGGCCAGCGTGAACGGAACAGGTCCCGCCGAAGGAGGAGATGAGGGCGAAGAAGATGAACAGAAACAGGTATGAAGTCTCTCTCTCTCTCTCTCTCTCTCTCTCTCTCTCTCTCTCTCTCAATAAATATTGATGGATTCCCCCCTGTAAGTAAAAATAATTCTCTCTCTCTCTCTCTCTTTCAATAAATATCGACATTCCCCCCTCTTCAAGTAAAAAATAATTTCTCTCTCTCTCTCTCTCTCTCTCCATCTCTCTCTCTCTCTCTCTCTCTCTCACACACACAGTAGAAGAGACATTCTCTCTCTCTCTCTCTCTCTCTCTCTCTCTCTCTGTTACAATAAACATTTCCCCCCCTCTGTAAAAAAAATTCTCTCTCTCTCTCTCTCTCTCTCTCTCTCTCTCTCTCTCTCTCTCTCTCTCTCTCTCTCAATAAATATTGACATTCCCCCCTCTGTCTATGTAAGAAAATTTCTCTCTCTCTCTCTCTCTCTCTCTCTCTCTCTCTCTCTCTCTCTCTCTCTCTCTCTCTCTCTCTCTCTCTCAGTATAGAAGGAGACATTATCTCTCTTACAATAAATATTGACATTTTCCCCCCTCTGTCTGTGTAAAAAAAAAATTTTTTCTCTCTCTCTCTCTCTCTCTCTCTCTCTCTCTCTCTCTCTCTCACACACACACAATGAATATTGACATTCCCTCCTCTATGTAAAAAAATTCTCTCTCTCTCTCTCTCTCTCTCTCTCATATACGAGATTCAAATTAGGACTCGCTGATGAAATTGCCGGTTTGTTTAATTAATTATTAAAAATCACTTCATCCTTTTTGTAGTGTATTTTTTATTGTTTTTATGTTTTAGCCTAGTGCCAGAATCAAAGAACTTGTTGTTTATCTGTCAAGGATAATCGTTTAAAGGATTAATTTAAAAATAGTTGCTTTGTACTGTTTGATGTGATTCCGATGACTTTATGCCCAGTGGGTGTTTTTAGAACCCTTTGAAAGAAAAATAAATATTTCATGACTATTGGCTGAGGATATCACAGTCACTAACGTGAGAAATGACTCAGGGGTATGATTATCATCATTTCTTTGAAATGTCTCCATCCCTTAAGTGAATGGGTGTCAAAATTCTTTGTATGTATACGTTTGTCGTGAGAATAGATACAGATTCGCCTGGTTGTCACAGTATAGTAAATAGTATTACATTCACATGAGCAAGCAATGATAACATTGTCGCTATTTCTTGAAAGCATTACCTTCAGCTGACCTAGGAATGCACCTGGTTTTTCACCTCATTGTCGCTATTTCTTTAAAACATTGCCCTCAGCTGACTTATGAATGACCTGATAATTGACCTCATTGTCGCTATTTCTTTAAAGCATTGCCTTCAGCAGACCTAGGAATGATTTGATTATTGTGGCTATTTCTTGAAAGCACTACCTTCAGCTGACCTAGGAATGACCTGATTATTGACCTCATTGTCGCTATTTCTTTAAAGCATTGCTTAGCTGACCTAGGAATAACCTGATTATTGACCTCATTGTAGCTATTTCTTTAAAGCATTACCTTCAATTGACCTAGGAATGACCTGATTATTGACCTCATTGTCGGTATTACTTTAAAGCATTGCCTTCAGCAGACCTAGGAATGACCTGATTACAAATTGACCTCATTTTTGGTATTGTTTTAAAGCATTGCCTTAAGCTGACTTAGGAATGACCTGATGACGAATTTACCTGGTTGTCGCTATTTCTTTAAAGCATTGCCTTCAGCTGACCTATGAATGACCTGATTATTGACCTCATTGTCGCTATTTCTTTAAAGCATTGCCTTCAGCTGACCTATGAATGACCTGATTATTGACCTCATTGTCGCTATTTCTTTAAAGCATTGCGCTTAGGTGACCTAGGAATGACTTGATTATTGACCTCACTGTCAGTATTACTTTAAAGCATTGCTTTCAGCTGACCTTGGAATGACCTGATTACAAATTGACCTCATTGTTGATATTACTTCAAGGCATTTCCTTCAGCAGACCTAGGAATGACCTGATAGTTGAAAAAGAAACTCACAAAATCACTGTGTATAACGTGTTTATTTATGAGTATTTACACTTTATTTTAATCCATACTCAAGTACTAAAATAACTTGTAAATGCTATAAATAAACATGTTATACACAGTCATTTTATGGGTTTCATTTTCAATCTTCAGAAGAAAACTGAAAGAAGTTTTTGTTTGGTTCTTAATGACCTGATTATTGACCTCATTGTCTGTTACTTTAAAGCATTGCCTTCAACTGACATAGGAATGACGTGATTGACCTCATTGTCGCTTTTTATTTAAAGCATTGCCTTCAGCAGACATAGGAATGACCTTATTATTGACCTCATTGTCGGTAGTACTTTAAAGCATTGCCTTCAGTAGACCTAGCCTTTTTATGGGGGTAGTGCCGTCAGTGGACCTCATGCGGTCTGCTGTAGGCATTACTTAAGGTTCTTTGCAGCTTGCCTTCGGCCCCTAGCTGCAACCACTTTCGTTCCTTTTACTGTATCTCCTTTCATTTTCTCTCATCTGACTTTCCACCCTCTTCTAACACTTGATTCATAGTGCAATTATGAGGTTTTCCTCCTGTTACACCTTTCAAACCTTTTACTGTCAATTTCTATTTCAGCGCTGAATGACCTCATAGGTCCCAGTGCTTGGCCTTTGGCCTAAATTTTATATTAAACTCAACTCAAGTCAGCAGACCTAGGAATGACCTGATTATTGACCTCATTGTCACTATTTCTTTAAAGTATTGCTTTCAGCAGACCTGGGAATGACCTGAATATTGACCTCGTTGTCGGTATTACTTTAAAGCATTGCTTTCAGAAGACCTAAGAAAGACCTAATTATTGACCTCATTGTCGACATTACTTTAATTCATTGCCTTCAGCCAGGCCTAGGAATGACCTGATTATTGACATCATTGTCACTATTTCTTTCAAAGCATTGCCTTCAGCTGACCTAGGAATGACTTGATTATTGACCTCATTGTTGGTATTACTTAAAAGCATTGCCTTCAGCTGACCTAGGAATGACCTGATTATTGACCTCATGGATGGGCCACTTTCTCATAATTTAAGATTGGCTGATTGTCAACATTTTAGGAATGGCTTGTTTATCACCCCATCCACTAAGATTTTGATATCACCTTTATGATAAATAACCTAATTATTATCATTTACACCTTAACTTTAATTATGAATGGCCTGACTGTCACAATTTTTGCAAAAGTACCAACTACCTTTAATCTAGGAATTACCTGATTACTTATCATTTATGTGAAACATTGCCTTCACTTAATGTTAACCTGATTACCATTTTTTTTTCATGGAGGGGACATCTTCGCTTGAGCTAGAACTGACAGTCGCTATCTCATTGAAAAGACCACCTGCTAAAGTATAAATTACCTTGTTATTAACATAAATTTGTTACATGTTTCAATTCCCTAAGGAAAGGGTGAACTAAAGAATGAATGTTTATTACAATATTCTCGAAAACAGTATTTAACGTTAAATAGGTTTATTTCATTAAGAAATGTGATTGTTTCCTTTATAATAAGGTAATATCCGTAAAATTGTTCACTTTGTAGGTTTTGATAACTGTGCTGCAAGGGGGCATTGCTTTGTGAATTAATTATCTTATAAATACCATCCTTACTGAGTAGTTTCTCTAATTTTTCATTATGAAAGGACAGACATAGGCATAATTTAGGTTGCCAGCTTGCAATATATTTTTTTCTGCTTCTATAAAAATTGAAAAATGGCCTGTTCTTCGTCTTTACACCAACAGGTAATCCAAAGAACGACCAAGTTCTTGGAGTATGATGCTGATCAACATGAGATCGAAGTTGAGATGGGTTTCGAAGATCCGTCTAATCCTCCTGTACCTGGTTTCAATCTCTAGTGAGTTCTTAATATATTACGTATTAGCATATGGAATAGTAAACCATTGTAATTTGCACATTAGACATTTGTAAGAACAATTTTTAGTTTACTCAACGATTATTTTATATTTTCAGTTACATGCAGTGGCGGACTCGCAGATTTGTCGAACACTTCGTTGTGAGACTCTTGACAGCCATATTGATCTTGGTGGATATGATAATTTTGTTTGTGGATCTTTTCAACCCCCATGTGCAAAATGACCCATTGGAATACTGCTCTCTGCCTTCTCTACTTACTTCATGATAGAAGTTTATACTCAGGATATTTGGCTTAGGGTATGTTGCATTAACTGTATTGTGAATGACTGTGCATACTTACAACTTTATGGGTGTAACATAAGACGTTTTACCCATGAGATTACGTTCAATAACTTGGCATATTTTGCATTGTGTTATGTAAATTAAGATTTAATATATATGATCTAATTCAAGATGTTATTAATTTTTGGCTGTTAATTCAGAAACCTTGTTTCATTTTACCATATAACCATTAAGTATAGACAGATAGTCTTGTAAGTTTGCTTTTGACTTCGTTTGTATAGATTTGAGTGTACCGTTGTATGTGTGTAGATTAGACTTGAGCTTGTTGGGGGTAAAACTGATTTGAGAAGGGACAATGAAAAACCCGTGTGGTTAACAATAAATCTGCGAGGGGCATAAGAGATAAGGGAGCTGTTAGTTGTGGGATACAAGAGGATGCAAGCAGAGAATAGAGGTAAAGAAGTGGCCATTTCTTGTAAAGAAAAATTTGAAGTGAAATAAGTAATATGAAAGCATTCACAAAATTAAAATATTTATGTGAAATATAGTAGGGTTTGAGGATATGCAATACAAGCCAACGTGAAGAGAAGTTGAATGTAATAAGAATGAATAAAAAGTGGAATTATTCTAATATGAATAGATAAAAAATGGAATTGATTGATATGAGTTGCATAGGTACTTAGGACTAGAAGTGTTTCATATGTTGACAGAATGATTGTAGACATGAACCATAGAGTAGGTGGAATAAGAAAATTAGTAGTATAACTTTGCAAGTCTATTTTGTGTAGTTGAAATATTTCTTATTTGACGGTGGTAAAATTTAAGCTTATGCTGTGAAATTTTGCTTGAAATAAGGATGATGCCTATGGATTAAGAAGTGTGTGAAATAGAGGTATGATAGTGATAAAAAGGTTGACATAAGTGAAGGTATTTAACACTTACGGTTTATTACAAATTGCACTTCATGTGCATATTTTCCATGATTCCTTCCAGTATCCAGTTTCAAATTTGAGATTTTCCATGAATAATGAACATCTTGCTTTGCAGTATTTCATATAAATATTTTTGTTTCTGGTATTGTAAGTGTGAGAAGAAAGACTGATAAGAGTTAATTTTCTTTTCCAGGCCTAAAGTGTTCTTCAGAGCATGGCACAATGCTCTTGACTGTTTTCTCGTTGTATTTACCTTTATTCTTTCTGTTGTAACTGTCTGCCTAGAAAACATGCCCTCCAACCCTGCCAGGTGAGTGGAGCATTGCTGTTCCTTCTCTTATTTTTTGACATCATGTTGGTTGAAATTTTTTTTTTAAATATTTGCCAAGTACAGTACTATGTACTTAAAAGTCAACTCTAGCTTTCTCTTAAGGGGTGTACTCTGTGCATATTGTAACTTGAGATCTTCAGTTTTTATGCTTTGCAGTTTGGTGTAGATTAGGTGTGCCTTTTGACAACCTGGGCTGATGTGGACTGTGGGACTCTGGCCACTAATTGAGGCTAGAGACTATTCTCTTTTTGTATTATAACCCTGATGCATGTGGTGAACATTTTTCTGATGTTGATCAAAACATTTTCTGTTATTTAAAAATTAAATTTAGCAGAGGTTTAGAATTGCATTAATGGCCAGATAAGGGTAGTTCTCATTTATGTCAAGAGCGATGAACATGGATTTTATATGGTTTGGGGTTTATAGATAGACAAATATGAAATCTTTTATCCTTACAGTAATCTTTATCAACACTAAATGCTCGTATGGATCTTAAATTTTATAAATATTTCAAGAGAATTTTTGGAAAAACAAAGGTGATATTTGGAGCAAAATTGTAATTTCTGCAAAAGATTGGGTGATTGTGTATTTCTTAATTTTAGGGAAGACAGTATGATTTGTATATGTAGTGCTTTAAATTTTATATGAAATTTAAAGTTCTCAGTTCGTCATAGAAAATTTGTATTGTAACTCAACCCCCCTTAAAACATTGACATAAATTATAGGGACATTGAAGCACCTTTGAAAAAATTAATAATGACCATTTGATTTGTCATTTACAAAATTTTCCTTTTTTTGTCATTTACAAAATTTTCCAGCTTTTTTTCATTTTTTTTAAAGCTAGTTCTCGACAGGGTAACTGTCTCGTAGACAATTATTTGTAGTTATGTGATAAAGTATGCATATTCCAATTAAAGAGCATTAGATTCGTAGATGCATTTTGTCAGTGGTTTTCATTTTCACCATTACGCACTGTATTTTAAAAGTGTGATTTGTAATGGAAATATTGTATAGTATGTACTAATATTCTTTACCTTTCATAAGATATAGGAATACAGAATTCATTGTTTTGAAATATAACCAGAAGATTTTTGTTGTAAAGCTTCAATATTATGAATTCCAATCTTTATTACTAAAAAAATAATTTTTGAAGAATTAATATTCTATACGTACATTCAATATTTTCACAGCTTGGTTGTGGCTCTTCGTTTAGTTCGACTAGTAAGAATAACTAGAATACTGTGGGAGCGGAGGCACCTGCAGAGAGGTGCTCGCCAGTTTGTGTCACAAAACAAAAGACGTTATCAGCAGCATGGATTTGATCTTGACCTTACTTACGTCATGCCAAGAGTCCCTAGCCATGTCATTCCCGTCCACTGGTAGAATGTCCATGTATAGAATGATATTAAGGTTAAAAAAGACTTTGTGTTTTGGCTTTTAGTGTATATTACAGAAGAAAAGCCATATTGTCACAGTTGAAGTACACTTGATTTTTTGTCATTTTTTTATATCTTGAACAACTATCTTCTGCTTCTAAAAACATTTCCAGATCTGATGTGCAACTGATGCAAAAGTTTACACAAAAATTTTGGCTCAGATTCAAAATTCATGTATTTCTTTAAGAGAAATACTCATTTACCCTTTCTATGTGAGATCTATTCAGAAATTTCTGGCCACCCCAATTGGGTGAAGTTATTAGGAAAAGTGTTTTTAATATTTTTCTCATATTTGTTACTAGGAAGTAGCTCGCTTTATGGATACCCAACATCCTGGGCATTACCGTCTGTATAATCTTTGTTCAGAGCGGCACTACGATGAGACACTTTTCCATGGGAGAGTCGAACGATTCCACATTGATGACCATAATGTCCCACCACTCACGTAAGTTCTCATTTGTCAGATCAGTCAACTCTCATTTATTGCTTCACTTAAATAGTTGTCATGTTGCTAAATACCCAAGTTTCCAGCACAGCCATCTTTTGCAGAATTAGTCATTGAAGAAATTTTTTTACTTTTGTTAAAGCTTTATTCTTGTATTAAATAGGAAGAGGCAAGAATTTTCAGGTCTTAATGTTCTTACTTTGTTATTCAGTTTTGTTTTAGCTAAAATGTCTCTTGCATCATTGTATTTTTCTGCTGCAAAAGGGACCTCTGAACTAGCTTTCTTGAATTACTAAATCTAATGGCATCACTCAGAGTATGTAAATTGAAATATAACAGAAGGAATTGAAAGCATAAGTTCTGTAGTACAGTACATGCAAATATTTTTATGATATAAATATTCTGCGTTTCTCACCATTGCAGGGATATGCTGCGCTTCAGTGCTAGTGTGCAGGAATGGATGAAACAAGATGATAGTAATATAATTGCTGTGCACTGTAAAGGAGGTAAAGGTCGAACTGGTACAATGATATGCGTTTTCCTGATCGATCTGGGCGTTTTCCAAGATGCAGAGCACTGCCTAGGCTTCTTTGGAGATCGTCGAACTGATAAAAATGTAGCAAATAAATTCCAAGGTGTGGAAACACCAAGCCAGGTAAGGAAATAAATTACAAAAATACCATATTCCAATGTCTGTTATAGTGTTGGTTCTATATTTGAAATTCATGGTCCTTATATTTATATGTAACTGCAGAAATCTTTAGAAAATCTTGACTTCTACTCACAGAGTCGGTATGTGGGTTATTATGAAAAAGTCGTCGTAGCAGGAAGACAGCTGCCACTGGAAATTCCTATGATAATCACAAAAATAACTCTTCATGGGATGAACACTGTGGGTGCAGGTGATGGCTCTGAACTAAGGTTCACTCTGCAGAGTCGTGCCCACACTATACCATTCCAGGCTCATCTTGGTATGCAAAAGAACTGCAAGGTGAGCTTTCATAATGTGTTTGTCTTGTGTGCATTTCACACCACAGTGTCTACACAATTATGTAACATTTCATTCCTAAGTAATGGCAGTGAAATACCCAGTTTGAATTCCTTCAATTTCTTTTTATTAAATATATAAATTCCTTGATTCCAGGTGATGGTAGAAAGAAGTTTGGGTTTAGTACATATCTTCCTACTCAACTCTCCAGTTATTCGTGGTGATACTAGGATTATGTTCTTTACTGAAATGTGAGTATTTCTACATATGGTTAAAACTTAAGCACACACACACACACACACACACACACACACACACACACACACACACACACACACACACACACACACACACACACACACACATATATAATATATATATATATATATATATAT
>NC_087211.1:44325552-44350552 GCF_015104395.2 Macrobrachium nipponense | reverse complement strand
TCACGCATACAAGCGCTCTCTCTCTCTCTCTCTCTCTCTCTCTCTCTCTCTCTCTCTCTCTCTCTCTCTCTCTCTAACCGCCGCCTAAATCATGTCTTCCAACATAGGATACGTTTTATGGGTGTTTTGCACAATTCTTCAAGGCATTGCATTTTTATTTGCAACGTAACCGTGCAGTTAGCGTTAAAATGTGTCCCAGCTTCTTTCCAACAATGCAATGTGAAGAGAATCTTCCAGGTAAAATTACACAGCAGTAGAATTTTATTTTATTGATGACGTAAGCTTAGACTTGAAATATATGAACTGCTGAGACGCCATCATTTTAGAACCAGCGCAGGTGTGATTTTCATGTGCAGCAAATGCCAAGTGTTGGCTGCTTTTAATTGGCATGATTAGGGATTCGTAGTTAAGCGAAATGTGAATTTTGTTTCCTCTCTCAATCTCTCTCTCATCTCTCCCCCCCCCCCCCCCCCCCCCCCCCCCCCAAACTCTCATCTCTCTCTCTCTCTCTCTCTTTCATTTGGCATGGGAAGTTATTGCGTAGATGGACCAAACTTTGGCTGTTTAGGCTTCGGTAAACTAAGCTTTCTTGTGCGCTTTCTCAAGCATTTCATAAACGGGAAATGTCTGCCTTGCTGGGTGGACAGAATCAGATAATGTATTTAAAAGTTTAGAATGTGCGCTATTTTAAAAGAGAGAGAGAGAGAGAGAGAGAGAGAGAAGAGAGAGAGGAGAGAAGGAGAGAGAGAGATTTTAAAAGAGAGAGAGAGAGAGAGAGAGAGAGAGAGAGAGAGAGAGAGAGAGAGAGAGAGAGAGAGAGAGAGAGAGAATGTGTGCACGGTTAACTTGCGCAGTAATCTATGACTTGGAGGATATTATATTTTAATGTCCCTGAATCAGATTCAACCGATTTCGTATTAGTTATGAACCCCGTAATGGTGTTATCAAAATATTTCGTTTGTGAAGACAAGATAAGTACGTATGTATGTACGCGTTATCAGACAAGAAAGCTAATTTGTGCATTTGGAAACAATAGAGTATTTTGATGGATTTTGTAACGGAACAGAAGAAATGCAGGGTTGACTAATGTAAAAGTTGGTGTTGCGGGTTCAGGTCTTTGAACACTTGTTATTCCTGAAGGTGCGAGGAAAGCAGGAAAACTTGGTCATTTGAACTTTTTGGAATGAAAGGCCCAGGTGTGCTGTATGATGGGTGTTACTGAGATAAGGATTTTATAGATTTTGATAAATTGCCGGATAAATTGCCGATCTTCATTGACATAGTATATACGCGGTAGTTGACGCTATATCTAACAATGCATGAGAAAGGGTGTTGAAGAAATGGAACCGATTATAAAAGGCTGGATGGAAGAACAGCATGTTCGAGTAGGTATGTGAAAACGGATGTTCGCCATACACTTCGAGTTTTTCTGTGAAAAGTTATGTGAACGGATCTAGATAGGTCGCTAGTACCGCCAGTGCACCTTGTGCGGTGTACTGTGGGCATTACTTAAGGTTCTTAGCTGCAACCCCTTTCATTCGTATTACTGTACCTCCGTTCATAGTCTCTCTTCCGTCTTAAATCCCACCCTTTAATAACGATTGATTCATTGTGAAACTGCTTTGAGGTTTTCCTCCTGTTACACCTTTCAGATCTTTTTACTTAAATTTCTCTTTCAGCACAGAACGACTTCATAGATCCTAGCGCTTGGGATTTGGCTTAAATTCTATATATTCTGTTCTTTTCTTTACCAAACTGATAGAGATGTAATGAAGAGATTGGGGACGATACAGGTTTTAAATGGTACTAAAACTTAGAAGAGTGTGTTAGAACATATAGAAAACGGGGTAACTGGTTTGTTGGTAGAATTGTACCCGAATGAGAAACAAATTGAGGGATGAGAGGAGTTATAGGAAACGCGAAATGCGCAAGTGAAGCTTGTGGGATAACTTAAGTAGTTGTAAATAGCATAGAAGTTGATGTGTGCTTTCTGGTAATATTTATTTTTGGTGAGAGCAAAAAAGAACTTCGAAGGATTGGTGAATATTTCCAGTGATTGTTATAGTAGATTCACATCAAGCGTGCATCTGATGTCTAGGCCAGTCCCTTATGACGCTCCTGATTGGCTGTTGATAAGCCAATCATAGGGCTGGAAACCCTAAGTCTCTCGAGAGAGTTCACATAGGCAGGATGTATGTTCCCCTTCTCCTGACGGATACTTTTGAGAGCCGTATCCCTCAGGAGAGGTGGAACATTCATCCTGCGTATGTGAACTCTCGAGAGAGACTGAGAGTTTTAAATCCTGTGATTGGTTTATCAACAGCCAAGCAGGAGCGTCGTAAGGGACTGGCCTAGACATCAGATGCACGCTTGATGTGAATCTACTATAGCTAGAGTAAGATTTCGAGAATAAATGGAAGCCAGGAATAAATGCAGGATAATTGAAGGAGAAAACTTGAAATTCTTCCTGGAGAAAGAAAGTCACCAGGAGCACCGTATAGGGAGGGGGGGAGGGTGGGGGGAATAAAGGAATACCCAGCAGGAGGCAGAACGTGGAATGCACGCAGATTCGTCAAGTGGAATCTGCTTGCCAGAAAGCGATTGGAAACTGTTGAAAAGTTTGAATGAGTTGCGAGATAGGGAAACGTCGATGAGCAAGGCAGTGCAATAACCCGATAAATGGTTATAGGAGACTTTGGTTTATTCACGTAGAAAGTCTTTCTATTTGATAGACATTGAAAGAAAGAGAATAGAGATATCTATTAGGATCGAAGTGGAGTGGCAGAAATCTTAAAATAGGTCTTAGTGACGTGGAATCTCGAGGCAGTGTGCAAACCACAAGCGAGTGTCCGAGGTTTTGTAATATAGAGTCCGAGATAAAATGAGGGACAATCCATACGTGGAATTATATATATTATGTTGTTGCTTTCTCTGGGGCCATTTTTATTAACATTCCTTTTAGTGTGTTATTATAGGAAAAAACAAGGTTGACCTTAAAGGCTTTTAGCAATGATTTAATGGTTTCAAATCCGTTAAAATAAGGCAAACTGAGATGTTCTTAGAATTTTCTTCCTCCATGTTACGCTATAAAACTTTTTGTGGGCTTTATTATAACAAATATCTAATATATGTGAAGGATAACATAAATCTTTCCCTATTTTTCTATGTATTCAATTTCTTGATCCAAATATTTGGGACTGACAATGCGCAATGCTCGTTTAAACATAGAAGAAAAAAATTGTTAAGATGGTGGCCTGAATAGAAATGAACAAAGTTAAGTTGTTGGTCAGTTTCCTATAAATACTAAATTTACATTGAAATGGTTTTCTATGTATCAAAACATCTAAGAAAGGGAGGCAATTGTCTTTTTCTAATTCTAGAGTAAACTTAATCGATGGTACCTGGTTATTTAATTTAGAGAGTAAATCATTTACATCAATACCGACTGGCAGAACAGCTAAAATACCATAAACATATCGATACCACTTTACAGAAATTTAAATGATATTAGGTAAGTAGCGTTTTTCAAAGAATTCCATGTAAAGGTTTGAGAGGAGAGGCGATCAAGGGTTGCCCATTGCATGCCAAATATTTGTTGATAAAATTCACCATTGAATATAAACTTACAATCACATATGCACAACCTAGTGAGTGAAATAATGTGACTTTATAGGTAGAGTTAATTCATGCTGAGTTAGTTCATTACTAAGATATTCTAAAATAGTCCTATAGGGACATTTAGCTTTAGTAGAACATACATCAAAATTAACGAATCTATCAGTGGGGCAAAGAGTAATTTTGTTTAATTTATCAACTAAATCTAGAGAATTATATATATGAGAATCGGAGATGGTTCCAAGTAACGGGGACAAGATCTTAGTGATATTTTTCGAAAGTTTATATGAAATTGATCCAACAGTACTGATAATACGCCGCATAGGGTTATTTTCTTTGTGCGTTTTGACTAATCTGTAAAGGTAAGGAAGCGAAGAAGATTTGACTGACAATTTGCCTAGTAGTTCTGTTTTATCTTTAAGATATTTTTCACTGTGATTCAAGTTTTTTATGACTTTGATCAATGGGGATTTTTTGTAGTATTTTATAAGTCACGTCATCATCCAGTAGGCTTGCATACGTGATATGTAGTCAGTTTTTTTTTTTTTTTTTTTTTTTTTTTTTTTTTTTTTTTTTGCTTGTTTGAAAAGGTTACTCATCTTCAAGGTGTGTCGGATTCTAGGTACTAATCTCTTTATAATCCTATCTGTCCGTCATACGACCTTTCGTGTATCGTCATTTCCTCATGTATGTCAGTTCATCTGCTAAGTAATGGACGTCGAAAGATCTCGCGGATACTTCGTTGTTTATCTTCCCTCGTGGCATATATATATATAATATATATATATATATATATATATATATATATATATATATATATATATATATATATATGAATGAGAGAGAGACAGTTTTGTGTATACGCTATGTTGTCTTTACTTTTGTTAAAGTAAGTTACCCTAGCGCCAGCATGAAGCCCTTGCTCCCAGGTGCCTCATTTACATAAGAGTCGACCAACGATTGCTGCCTTCATGAGACGTAAAAGAAGGAATATCCGACAATTGGTTCCACCCCTGTGGGTAGCGGATTGCCAAGATGAGGTCCTACCGTCTGCTCAGAATATGATATAGTTTTTAATGGAGCGACTCTCTCTCTCTCTCTCTCTCTTCTCTCTCTCTCTCTCCTTACGTGTCACCTCGGTGGCCGCGAGTTCGATTCTCGACCATTCCACTGAGGGGTCAGAGATGTGTATTTCTGGTGATAGAAGTTCACTCTCGACGTGGTTCGGAAGTCACTTAAAGCCGTTGGTCCCGTTGCTGAATAACCAATGGTTCCATGCAACGTAAAAACACCATACAAACTAAAACTATCCCTCTCTCTCTCTCTCTCTCTCTCTCTCTCTCTCTCTCTCTCTCTCTCTCTCTCTCTCTGTACTGCTTATTGGAACCTCTCTCCCCCTCTCTGTGTAACCCACCCACAACATTTGGTCATCAATCTTATACGAAATTCACTGCTGAGAGAGAGAGAGAGAGAGAGAGAGAGAGAGAGAGAGAGAGAGAGAGAGAGAGAGAGAGAGAGAGAGAGTGTTCAGGGGGTGGTTAGCACGCAATCATGTTGTTGACTCTTAGTACGATGCAGGTACGATGCGGGTGCATCATCTATCTAGAAAAAGAAGCCTCTTCCGCCTGTGTAAACAGAACCTACTTAACTCTTTCGTATGACTACAATTATTATCAAGAGGTTCTGTCAAAAGATAAAACAAGAGCTAAGTGGCTGGTACCCCATCGCATGTGTCCAGAGATTGAGAGATCGATCCCAGGGACGGAGTAACGACCTGGACCTGTTTGCTGAAAATTTTTTGTACGTTTGTGTCCTAATCAACCAAACTAAAAAAAATACGAATAGAGATTGCTACCTGATGGATAGCGGGTCTAAGACACTAAAGGGATTGCTTAAGAGCTAGTTAGCATCCTCTAAACTACCCTCTTCAAGAAGTAGTGTTTTATACTATTTCTATATATGTGTGTGTAAGCGATTGTTTCAGACACGGGGAACTAGAGAGAGCGCGGGATTAATATAGTACTCCAACAATCCTGAGAGAAAAAAACAAGGCAGCAGCGCCTCAGGGGCGTGATCGGTATGGTCTTGACCTGCCACCTCAGTGCTGCGAGTTCGATTCTCAGGCATTCCACTGAGGGGTTAGAGATGTGTATTTCTGGTCATAAAAGTTTCACTCTCGACGTGGTTCGGAAGTCACGTAAAGCCGTTGGTCCCCTTGCTGAATACCACTGGTTCTATGCAACGAAAAACACCATACTAACAAACAAAACAAAAAAACAAGGCAGCCGTCAACTACCGCACTATTACTTGAACCGTTTAATTGTGAATTAACCACAGGCGGAAAACTTTCTACGTTCCCAAGTTATGATCGTCTCCCTGTAGAAGGTTTGGTATATGTTGACATACATACATACATACATACATACATACATACATACATACATACATACATACATACATACATACATACATACACACACACACACACACATATATATTATTATATATATATATATATATATATGTATGTATATATATATATATATATATATATATATATATATATATATATATATATATACACGCATCTTTGTTGATTGATTTTATTTCCCTTGCGTATGAAATGAACGTGAACATACAGAGGTGCCTCCAATCCCAGGTGCTTGATGGGCGAACCTAATAAAGTCGTGGGTAAATTTTTAATATTTTACTTATCACAGGTATTTTTAGGCAGTTATAGACATCATACGCTAAGGCTTAGCCATGCATTGCCCCCTTTACTCAAATAGTGGTTACAGTATATTGCGTTTGTTGGTGTTATTTCGTTGTAGTTTCTACGTATTTTTTTTAAATAAAATTTGCATTTTTCAAGTTTTCATTTCAGGCGTTTTTCAAGTTCTTATTTCAGGCGTTCAGCTTTAGAAGGGCCTCTCGCCATTTTTTTTTTTAAGCCCTCAAAGTTTTGGAAATTCAACCTGCTCTAATTTCTTCATTTTTCAAGCTGCAAAGTTGAAATTTGTCTGAGGTGAAGTATTTGCTACCAGGAATAGAACAGTATGCAATAAAAACATTACAGTTCAAATTTTAACTATGTGTCTTGGAAAAATAAAGAAATTAGGGCAGGTTGAATTTCTAAAACTTTTGATGGCATACCACTCTTTTTGTGGGGGGTTGGGGGGCGATAGTTTACTGCCCATGGGGTCATTACAAGCTGTACTGGGCTTGCAACCTTGGTGGAAAACGCGAGTGACATGGAGAAATGAACAGCATCGAGCTATCAAGACAGATTGAGAGAGAAGCGATATCCTTACCTCGTCAGGTTTACCTGACATTACGTACACTTGCAGCAGACCTTTGATGGCGTTTGTAATTGGAGAGTGATCGTAATTAAACCAGAGACGCCCTTTAGTGTGAATGAAGTCATAAGTTCTCATGATGACCTCGCTTGGTTTTTTTTTCAATTTACCTCTGATTCCTATAACCTTCCATAAATCAGATGGAGTGTGTATGGCTTCCAACACTGTAAAGGTGAGTTTACACTAGGCTTCACCCCACGCTACATGCTTAAGACTCATCACCAACTCCCAAATTCTTGTTAGCACCGCCTACTGGACTGTTCATTAAGAGTCAAGCACACACTAAGTCATCCTAATGAGCAGTCCACTAGGTGGGGATAAAAAGAATTTGGGCGGAGTTGGTAATGAGTCTTACGCATGCAGCGTGGGGTGAAGCCCAGTGTAAATTCACCTCAACCCCATCGTTCCTGGCGGGAGTGAATCGTACTGGGGCCCTAGAACCCCAGGGGTGTCTGTTCCCTTTAAACAAGACCCATGAGCCACATTGTTGTTTCAGGTAAGGTCTTCAAGCCTCGGGAATGTGTCCTCGGACTTCTCATAGACAGTGATGTATGATCGAGCTCTAATTTTAAAACGGGAAACTAAGATATTTTGCAATTTAACAGTAAATTGATCTCGCCTTCGCCTCCAATTCATGCTGAAGTCAAGTCCCATACTGCCTCTCCAATATATACTCCCATATATAGAAATAAGCCATACATGGTAAAAAAGAAAAAGAAAAAACAAATAACGGGTTCGAGCCTGACATTTTCCAGGTGAAGAGAAACATGTATAGGCCCGAAATAGACGGAAAGGCCTTCCCCCCTTTATGATCGAGACCTCGTAAAAATGCAAAGTTTGTTTGACCTTTTCGCTAATAGGATAAGGTAAAAGTTGCACTGCGGTGTCGGAACGAGCCTATTAAACCAGGTTTCACTGTTTTCGGTTATGACACGGTGCCAGGGGATCTCCACACTCTCTCTCTCCTCTCTTCTCTCTCTCTCTCTCTCTCTCTTCTTCTCTCGTCTCTCTCTCTTTTCGGGAGTCGCTGTGCCCTCCGAAGTGGGTTGTTTGAAGGCGAAAGTTTACGAGGTTGCGGTAGGAAACGTTTGCCGTTTTTTCTTAGTTCGTTGATATCTTAACTTTTTTCTCTAAAAATTTTCGTGTGCATGTAATAACTGACAATAAACTCAAGCTGTGAAAACGTACTGGAAAGTTTTCAATGTATATTTAAATCATATATGGGTATGTTTCTGAAGCATTTTCCATTTGCAGACCTTATTAAACAAATAAGAAAAAGAGGATGGCATTCTCACCCATTTATCTGTTAACTAGCGTTTTGTTGTCTCCTGTCCTCTTTATTAACATTGTTTAGTCCATTTACCCCCATTGGTGTAATTTAGTCCATTTACCCTCATTGGTGTAATTCTCTCTCTCTCTCTCTCTCTCTCTCTCTCTCTCTCTCTCTCTCTCTCTCTCCGCACCGCCCTTACCCTCATGGACGTAATATTACTCATCTGTGTGCTAGTGTAGGTGTGTGTGTGTGTGTTCATGTGTTTTTGTTGTCCTGGTGGCGGAAATATTTGCTGCTTCCAGCGAAGAACCGAGAGGGATTCGGTGGCAGTGGTTCGACACTTGAACACAGGATCCACTAAGACTGCCTGGACCCAAAAGACGAAAAAACAGAACCGACATGTGGGTATCTGCTTGAAGATCCATTCGGCCACTGGTGACCTGGGTAGTCAGTCGTGATGTTGTCGTCTGTGGACTTATGTAAACCACTGCTAGAGTTGACGTAGAGATTAGGAAGACGAGAAAAGTAAGTGGTAGGATATTCCTCGCTGTACTGAAGTGGCACTATCAAAACGCCTCTCTCTCTCTCTCTCTCTCTCTCTCTCTCTCTCTCTCTCTCTCTCTCTCTCTCTCTCTCTCTCTCTCTCTTTATTTCCCGAGACCAAACTAATTAAGGACAGAAAATTAACGGGAATAATTTTTGGTGAATTGCCTGCCTGCTAGAGACACGTAAACCAACGTCGTTCCACTATTTATTATCATCATTCAGAATGAGCAAGCACAAGGAATTATCTTCCAGATGATAAATACTCGCATGTGACAAATAAAAAATTAAATGCATAATACAGCCTACAGAAGTAAGCGTGTATTGAAATATGGGAAAAGTTCGTGGTAATAGTACTTAACATAATGGCCATATGAAGAAGGCTTTTGTCTATCGGATTCCAACGGCTGTCGGGAAGTTCACACGCTTTGGCTTTAAGCATTTTCATCGAAGACGCGTCGCATTTCTGAATGTTTTGTCGCCACATTTATATTCATAAATGTGGCCAGTTAGTTTGGGATGTACGTCCAACAGCGGGGGAATGAGTTGTCTGTTGTGATAGATGTTTTTTCCTTTGTTCTGATTGGCGACAGGAGACAATTTATAGGAACATTCAACTTTATGCAAGTATAATAATTCAAGGTTTTATTCTCAGGATTGTTGTAGTAACTGCTGTTAATCCTAACAGTGTTAACTCTGTAAAGACACTGCAAACTTTCAACTGTAAACCACTATAACTATAATTCAACGGTATATTCTCTGGGTATTTAAAGTGGTGTACCATCGTTTTTGTAATAATTGCTGGTAATATTGCCACTCTTGTGAATCCTTATTTAATTTTTCTGAATGTAAGAGAGATTTTCTTTATTGATAACAAACTTCACTATTAGATTTTGTAAAATTGTAAAAGAGAACGGGACTTTGTTTTCCCGCCTCGGGAGGAAGGTTAGTTGGCGCCTCCCTCCAACAGTCATTTTTGCAACTGGTGCTTTTGCAGCTTGTATCACTGCAATACACTCATCACTGGACACCAGGATTTTATTAAACCTATGCAGCTAACACCCTACATGCCGCAGTACCTATGCTTACACATGTGAAGCAGAATGCCCACCACACGGAAGACCTACAGTAGCTGCCCAAAGGCCTACTGGCCTTAGAGGCTCTCCATTGCGCCTTCATGGTGGCTGCAGTGTGCGATGGTGCTGCACCAGCAACACAGCAACATACGCCTCCGAAAGGCCCTCCACCCGTATCGCTAGTGCTGCCCTTACTGGAACACATGGATCCCGTCTAGGGTGCCAGCGTCCGCAGCCCTTGAGAAATGAGAAATGGAGATGTCAACGGCTGCGTTTCGATCATGGCGAAGGTCAGTGGAGTGTTGGCTTCAACTTTGCAAGGTGCTGGCCGATGAGACGGTCCATCACGTGAGACTGTATTGCACACCAGCGATGCCATGTACAGTGGAACAAACTGAGTGCACTTTTGACTGAGGAGGCACTGGAAGCTGTCTCCAAACTTGTCCTTCGTGCGTCAAACCAAGCAGTTCAGTGGTTAGTTTTTCAGCATGATGCAAGGCCATAATGAAAGTGTCTGATTTTTTCTTGCATAGTTCTCAAAAAGCCACGGACTGAGTTTTTATGCCCTAATTGTAATTTACACCTTTCAGAGTATTTATATGTTGTTAAAGAAACTTGTTGTGGGATTAGGGGATCAAGTGTTGAAAAGACAAATATTTCAATCATATGAGTCATTTTCGAGTGTCGATGCCCTATGGGCAATGTGTTGCACATTCAAAGCTGCCAAGCAGGATGCCAGTGGTAGGCAGCAGGGCACAGCTACCACCCCCGAGACAGCTGCTGCCCACGGCAGGAGCCAGCCAGCCACTGTCAGACCCGTTACCATTAGGCGCATGTGCGGGAGCTGTGGAGGTAGTCATACCCCTGAGAGAAACACATGCTTGGCAAGGTCGCTTATTTGTCGTAACTGTCAGAAGACCAGGCACATAAAAAAGTACTGCAGAAAAAAGAAGGCACCGTCGGACCCCACGACGAGCAGTTGTCGCTGCAACACCACCTCTCCCAACCAACTGTCCTGGTCTGTGTGGCAGAGAGAGAGGTGCCCAGGTTCATGATCGTGAGTGCTGTTGCCAATACAGGGGCTCAAGTGTGTGTTGCAGGCACGGAGATGCTGTCATTTTTCAGTGTAAGGCCTGTGCTGCTGCAGTGTTGGGCTGGCTTAAGAGATTACACCAACTTACAACTGGAGTGCCTGGGAACCGCAGTCTTTCGGATCTCCTTCAGGAATCGCCCAAGTGTACAGGATGTTTATTTCATCAAATCTGCCAAGTCGCTTTACCTCTCTCTCTCTCTGCATGTAAAGACCTTGGTCTTGTCCCAAACAACTTTCCACACCATCTTCCAAGTCCAATGTCAGCAAGTGTGTCTACCAACACAACCCTACCACCCAGACCTTTGTCAATTCCATTACCACCCATCAAAGAGAACATCCCACACTTGGAGCAATGAATACTCCAACACTTCTCATCGATGACATTCAATATGACCATGGAGCCATTAGCAGTGATGGTGGGGGAGCCCCACCGCATCCATCTGATACCGAGCGCCGTGCCCTACGCATGCCATGTTCCCACAACAGTTCCTAAGCACTGAGAAGCCTAGGTGAAGGCCCAGCTATAGGAAGACATGCAGAAGGGCGTCATCCAAGAAGTCCCCCCAGGGGAAGTGATGGAGTGGTGTGCATGAATGGTGGTGGTGGCGAAGAAGTCAGGTCACCCACCATGCACAGTGGACCATCAACCCTGAACGCCTGAATCCTCCTGCAGGAAGAAAGGACACCATTCACAGTCCAGAGCCCCTCAAAACCTGGTATCTAGCATCCCCCAACACTCCTAACACAACTGCCGATGCTTACTGGGGGTTCCACCAGGTGGAACTCGACAAGGAAAGCCACTGCCTGATGATGTTCGTCACACCCTAGGGCGGCTTTCAGTACCACAGGACCCCATGGGCCGTTGCTCTGCCTCAGATGCTTACACGAGACGATTCAACGACGCCATCAAGTACATACCACGGAAGTATAAGTGCATAGATAAACCCTTCTTTATGACAGTGAGGTTGAAAAAGCCTTCTGGCACACACACAACTTCCTGGCAATGTGTGAGGCAAAGGGCATCACACTTAAGCCCGAAAAATTCAACTTCTGCAGGAGAGAGGTAGAATTAATTGGGTTCTAATTGGGTTGGGAAAGCTATAAACCAACCGACGACAGCCTTGCAGCCATTTGGAAGTTCCCTATGGCGCCTAAGCCAACAATTGCCAACATCAGGTAGTGGTTCAGCTTTGTTAACCAGTTGACGCCATTCCTTGCGGCTGCGCCCATCATGGAACCATTCAGGGACCTCCTGAAGAAGTAGCAAACGGGCAAACATGTCTGCAGGAGAAATTCAGGAGTGCTCAGGACCCCATCTGCAAGCTGACCAGGGACGGCCTTGCGTACTACAATAAGTCCCACCCTATGGCTGCCCTCACGGACTGGAGCAGGGAAGGCATAGGATTCGTCATCCTCCAGCAATATTGCAGCTGCACAGCTGCTGATATGCAATTCTTTTGCAAAGATGAATGGAGAATTGCCCTATGCTTATGTAGAAACCTGTCCCCTACCAAGGCTGGGTATGCTGCAGTAGAAGGGGATGCCCTGGCTGTGGTGTGGTGCCTAAGGAAGGCTAGGCTGCTTCTGCTGGGATGCCTTGACCTCATCTTTATTACTGACCACTGACCTCTAGTCAAGCACCCAGGGGACAGAGCCCTGGCAGACATCGACAACCCCAGGTTGTTCAGGCTAAAAGAGAAGACCCTTCAATACAGATTCACCATCAGGTATCTATCAGGAAGGAAAAATTTTGTGGCCGACTTCCTGTCTCGCTTCCCTGCCCTGCGTGCTGCCTGACAACTGACATTGAGCTAGAGGACGACATGGCAGCTGCCGTCACTGTGGCAGCGACTAAGATGCTACTTAGGGATGGGCTCATGATGGATGAGAAGACAGTCAGTGCAGCGGCAGCCGAAGATCCGGTATATCAGTTGTTGATGGCAAGAGTCTGCAGGTGACTGGCCCCCACAAAAGGTGCAGGAGGTGGCCTGCCTTAAGCCAATTTACGGTGTGAGAGATAGCCTTTCAGCGTCAGAAAATTTAGTGTTCTACACATACAAAGATGGGTACGTATGACTAGTGATTCCAGAAGAATTTTGTCAATGTGTCAGCACATCTACATGCAGATCACCAAGGGCTCAACTCCATACTCAGGAGAGCCAGACAATCTGTTTATTGGCCTGGCATGGAGGGCGACCTTCAGCACCACAGGAATAAGTCCATTATTTGTGACACGCACGATCCATCCCTACCTGAGGAAGCGATGGTCATCACACCGCCCCAGAATACCCCTTCCAGTGCACAGTTGTGGACATGTTTCAGTAGGAGGGGCGCATGTACATGGCGTACACTGATAGAGTCACGGGATGGCTGGAAATAGCCCATTTCCCCAATGGTGCTGCTTCATAGAGATTAATGTCAGTGCCAAGAGGCTACTTCACGAGATGGGGGCCCACAGAGGAAGTGCCCACGGATGGAGGCACTAACCTGGTAAGCGAAGAAATGTCTGCCTTCTTCAGGAGATGGGGGTCAAGGTGCACCTCGCATCAGCACATTTCCCGCAATCAAATGGTAGGGCAGAAGCAGCTGTAAAAACCAGGGCAAACACAGGGGGTAGAGGCAGCCTGGACTGCAACAAGGCCTCTCTTGCAGTGTTGCAATACCTGAACATGCCCATCCTCAAAGTCAACAAGTCCTGCACAGTTGGCGACTGGGAAGCAATTACGAGATGGTGTTCCCACGGCCAAGCAACATTACCTGGTCGACAGGCACTGGCAACAGATATTGCGTAGGCATGAACTTCAAATGGCCACCAACCAAGAGAAAATCTGTGCCAATCATGCCACTAGGACACTCAAACCCTTGGAGGTAGGGGCCCATGTAAGAGTGCAAGATCAAGCAACAAAGGAATGGGATTGTACAGGGTTGGTGATGGACTCCCTCCCCCAATGGCAGTACAGTGTCAAATTGGACGGCAGTGGACAGCTGTCAATAAGAAACAGGAGACACATTGCACCCGCCAACAGCACCGACGTTCCCGTCATCTCACAGACCCACCCGCCCGCACCGTCAGCCACCGAATCAATGCAGCCACAGGCACCAGCACGCCCCAAGAGGCAAACTACGTGCCCGAGGTGGCTCTCCGATTATGTCATAAACTGTGTTATGCTCTACCCAGTTAATTCAGCTGCCTCCATTACAGAATGAACATGTAACTTGCAATATGTTGCTTATTCATTTGTTTCATTGTTTATCACAAAAGTTCATTGCTTTTTGTTTTTTTTGGGGGGGATATGCATTGTGCATACATCTATTTTTTGTAATGTCAAATTTTCATTTAATTATTATAGCCATTTTTTAGCATCTCTTGCTTATATAATTAAATAAAAAAATTTGGAAGGGAGATATAAGACTGTAGAAGTGAAAGGGACTTGGTTTTCCCACTTCGGGGGGAAGGTTGGCGTTTCCCGCCAACCGAGTCAGTTTGCAACTGGCGCTCTTGCAGTATGTATCACTCTGCAATACATGCATCACTGGACAGCGGGGTTTTATTAATCCTACACATTTAACATCCTACAGATTTAGTTGTCCAGCTCGGGCTGTACCCTGTCTCACAGTGGCCCCTAATTATTTAGAAGGAATTAACCTTGATCTGAACTTCTGGAAGATACACAAAGCCTTAGGGTCCCCCCAAGGTTAATTCTTTCTTAGTTGGTGGGAGAGGTTGACCCCATGCTGGAAGATGACACAAACTTTAAGGACGTTACGTACAGATGGGACCATGGTCCAGATAAAAAAAAAAAAATCTAGACCGTGGAGGGGACTATGGTCAGATCTAGACCGTGGAGGGGACTAGGTCAGATATCTAGACCGTGGAGGGGACCATGGTCCAGAATATCTAGACCGTGGGGGGGGACCAACGGATAAGTACGCAGAATGAATGTAGCACCTCGTCCCGAACTACTGGTTGGTACGTTATGTCCAAGGTGTCTGGATTTGACTCTTGATCAATTTGCCGTCTTTTTTGACAATTTAGTAAACTATACTCTGTTTTTTTCCATCCATCCGCCTGTGGTTTTTTTGTATGGTAACACTGCGTCCCAGGCTTTAGATAGTGACATTCAGCTTACTTTCAACGATTATAATAATATCCTATTTCGAATATTAACGGTGTAATTCGCATACAGTAAATTATTAAAACACTTTTCAGTTGCAAATGTACACCCAGATATCCTTTTATTTACCTAAAACTTACACATAACGTAACTTTCTAAAGCCCGGGACGCAGTGTTACCATACAAAAACACCACAGGCGGATGGACAGATGAAAAAAACAGAGTATAGTTATATATTACAATGATGTGAATTGGGCCTCTGTTTAAAATTATGTGGAAAAAAACAGGCGAAAGTAGGTGAACATAGCAGTAAACTGCAGATGAGAAGAACTGCCACACAAGGTATTAAGTGATGATCTCTCGTCTTTTCAGAAACTCGTACGAAATCATTCAGATCAGCGACATTGGTCTCAAGGAAAAGGCGATGGGAGAGGAGGCCAGCGTGAACGGAACAGGTCCCGCCGAAGGAGGAGATGAGGGCGAAGAAGATGAACAGAAACAGGTATGAAGTCTCTCTCTCTCTCTCTCTCTCTCTCTCTCTCTCTCTCTCTCTCTCTCTCTCTCTCAATAAATATTGACATTCCCCCCTGTAAGTAAAAATAATTCTCTCTCTCTCTCTCTTTCAATAAATATCGACATTCCCCCCTCTTACGTAAAAATAATTTCTCTCTCTCTCTCTCTCTCTCTCTCTCTCTCTCTCTCTCTCTCTCTCTTACAATAAATATTGACATCCCCCCCCCCCGTCTGTAAGAAAATTTCTCTCTCTCTCTCTCTCTCTCTCTCTCTCTCTCTCTCTCTCTCTCTCTCTCTCAGTAGAAAGGAGACATTATCTCTCTCTCTTTCAATAAGTATTGACTTTTCCCCCCTATCTATGTAAAAAAAAAAAATCTGTCTCTGTTCTCTCTCTCTCTCTCTCTCTCTCTCTCTCTCTCTCTCTCTCTCTCTCTCTCTCTCTCTCATATACGAGATTCAAATTAGGATCGCTGATGAAATTGCCGGTTTGTTTAATTAATTATTAAAATTCACTTCATCCTTTTTGTAGTGTATTTTTTTATTTTTTTATGTTTTAGCCTAGTGGCAGAATCAAAGAACTTGTTGTTTATCTGTCAAGGATAATCGTTTAAAGGATTAATTTAAAAAATAGTTGCTTTGTACTGTTGATGTGATTCGATGACTTTATGCCCAGTGGGTGTTTTTAGAACCCTTTGAAAGAAAAATAAATATTTCATGACTATTGGCTGAGGATATCACAGTCGCTAAAGTGAGAAATGACTCGGGTATGATTATCATCATTTCTTTGAAATGTCTCCATCCCTTAAGTGAATGGGTGTCAAAATTCTTTGTAGGTATACGTTTGTCGTGAGAATAGATACAGATTCACCTGGTTGTCACAGTATAGTAAATAGTATTACATTCACATGAGCAAGCAATGATAACATTGCCGCTATTTCTTGAAAGCATTACCTCAGCTGACCTACTATGAGATTCAGGGCCTCTGTAACACGGTTTTTTCGCTATAAACTTTTTTATCTATGCATTTCATAAATATAACGCTTATTCAGAATACATATTATATCAACACATAAATTTTGAGTGTATTCTGCACTACGTAGGTTGAATAAATTTGGTACTTATAATGTAAAAGTGACCTTTTTTGAAGACGGGCCAACTTACTCAGAGAAAAGGTTTCGAACGCACTCGTTACGTAACTTATGACATCATTTCTTCCCTCTTTCTCGATGGATGATTGGCTATACGTAACGAAGGCTAAACCTCTGGCAACAATGACACAAATTTAAATACAAGCAAAGCAGTACACCTTTATGAACTCTGGAACCTCTCCACTGATAATTGTCATAATGAACAAACCAACAAAATATGTTAATAAATACAAAAACACTTCGATTATTAGTCTAACTCCCAAAATAAGTTTCCAAAGAAATTACAGTCTACTTTATAGGTCACAATCAGATTGACAAGATGTAGGGAATAGTTGGTAATTACCAAAAACATAGTAGACAAGCTTTGATTTGATAACTGCTATATTCCAATGTCAAGCAATTTTTATTTATTGGCTATCTTACCTTTATTTACTGAAAAAAAATAGTCGGTTAACCAGTATATTGGCTTTAAACCTTCACCAATAATTATCGTCAGAATGGTGACTTCATGAGGCTCCACCCACTTTCGCCTCGTTATAATTCAGGATAACACTGAAGGCTACCATGGGCATTGTTGGATTAGAAAATTTAACTTCTGGCTATAAAAACTAATTTCTCGAGTAGTTGTAAGAAGTGCTAAATGATCCTCAAGGATCACAGCAGTTGGTCTAAACGTTTAATTCACGTATATTACTGCTATACTGTTGCGGCACTACTGCTACAGTAGTATTACTACGCTAGCACTGATACCCCACCAACATCTATGTATCGTTCCGCCATTCATAAAGTCTTTGTGTTTCAGAGCCGATGGAATTTCTGTCTGGTGGATGGGCGGGGCAACATTTAGTCAAAAGGTGTTTGTTTACCTTGCTTACGTAATGAATGTTTTTCGACTCTTGGCTCATAATCATTGGCCATGGCGTCGGCTAGATCATTTTTACTCTATAAAAATTAAAACTATCGGGTTTAGGTTATTGATAATGCTGACAAAATTTGTGTGTGGTTGTAAAATATACATATGTCAACTTTCAGCTACATCCGATGCTTTGACAAGGAGCAAAGTCCAAAAAACCGTGTTACAGAGACCCTGATTCTCATAGTAGGAATGCACCTGGTTATTCACCTCATTCTCGCTATTTCTTTAAAGCATTGCCCTAAGGTGACCTAGAAATGACCTGATTATTGACCTCATTGTCGGTATTACTTTAAAGCATTGCCTTCAGCTGACCTAGGAATGGCCTGATTAAGAATTGACCTCATTGTTGGTAATACTTTGAAGCATTGCCCTCAGCTGACTTAGGAATGACCTGATTATTGACCTCATTGTCGCTATTTCTTTAAGCTGACCTAGGTATGACCTGATTATTGACCTCATTGTCGGTATTACTTTAAAGCATTGCCTTCAGCTGACCTAGGAATGACCTGATTATTGTGGCTATTTCTTGAAAGCATTACCTTCAGCTGACCTAGGAACGACCTGATTATTGACTGACCTCATTGTCACTATTTCTTTAAAGCATTGCTAAGCTGACCTAGGAATGACCTGATTATTGACCTCATTGTCACTATTTCTTTAAAGCATTGCCTTCAATTGACCTAGGAATGTCCTGATTATTGACCTCATTGTCGGTATTACTTTAAAGCATTGCCTTCAGCTGACCTAGGAATGACCTGATTACGAATTGACCTCATTTTCGGTATTTTAAAGCATTGCCTTAAGCTGACTTAGGAATGACCTGATTACGAATTTACCTTGTTGTCGCTATTTCTTTAAAGCATTGCCTTCAGCTGACCTAGGAACGACCTGATTGTGAGTCGACCTCATTTTCAATATTACTTTAAAGCATTGCCTTCAGCTGACCTAGTAATGACCTGATTATTGACCTCATTGTCGGTATTTCTTTAAAGCATTACCTTCAGCAGACCTAGGAATGACCTGATTATTGACCTCATTGTCAGTATTACTTGAAAGCACTGCCTTCAGCTGACCTAGGAATGACCTGATTATTGACCTCATTGTCAGTATTACTTGAAAGCACTGCCTTCAGCTGACCTAGGAATGACCTGATTATTGTCGCTGTTTCTTAAAGCATTGCGCTTAGGTGACCTAGGAATGACTTGATTATTGACTTCGCTGTCAGTATTACTTTAAAGCATTACTTTCAGCTGACCTAGGAATGACCTGATTACAAATTGACCTCATTGTTTGATATTATTTTAAAGCATTTGCTTCAGGAGACCTAGGATTGACCTGATAGTTGAAAAAGAAACCCACAAAATCACTGTGTATAACGTGTTTATTTATGAGTATTTACACTTTATTTTACTCCATACTCGAGTACTAAAATAATGTGTAAATACTATAAATAAACACGTTACTATTTACAGTCATTTTGTGGGTTTCATTTTCAATCTTCAGAAGAAAACTGAAAGAAGTTTTTGTTTGGTTCTTAATGACCTGATTATTGACCTCATTGTCTGTATTACTTTAAAGCATTGTGTTCAACTGACATAGGAATGACCTGATTGACCTCATTGTCACTTTTTATTTAAAGTATTGCCTTCAGCAGACCTAGGAATGACCTTATTATTGACCTCATTGTTGGTAGTACTTTAAAGCATTGCCTTCAGTAAACCTAGCCTTTTTATGAGGGTAGTGCCATCAGTGGACCTCATGCGGTCTACTGTAGGCATTACTTAAGGTTCTTTGCAGCTTGCCTTCAGCCCCTAGCTGCAACCACTTTCGTTCCTTTTACTGTACCTCCTTTCATTTTCTCTCATCTGACTTTCCACCCTCTTCTAACACTTGATTCATATTGCAACTATGAGGTTTTCCTCCTGTTACACCTTTCAAACCTTTTACTGTCAATTTCTATTTCAGCGCTGAATGACCTCATAGGTCCCAGTGCTTGGCCTTTGGCCTAAATTTTATATTCAACTCAACTCAAGTCAGCAGACCTAGGAATGACCTGATTATTGACCTCATTGTCACTATTTATTTAAAGTATTGCTTTCAGCAGACCTGGGAATGACCTGAATATTGACCTCGTTGTCGGTATTACTTTAAAGATTGCTTCAGAGACCTAAGAAAGGACCTAATTATCTGACTCATTATCGCATTACTTAATTTCATTGCCTTCAGCCAGGCCTAGGAATGAACCTGATCTGGACTCATTGTCACTATTTTTTAAAGGCATTGCTTCAGCAGAACTGAAGAATGGCCTGAATTATTGACCTCATTGTCACTATTTCTTTAAAGCATTGCCTTCAGCAGACTTAAGAATGGCCTGATTATTGACCTCATTGTCACTATTTCTTTAAAGCATTTCCTTCAGCAGACTTAGAATTTGACTGATAAATTGACCCAATTGTTCGCCTATTTATTTAAGCATTGGCCTTCAGGCTACCTAGGAATGACTTGAATTATTGAACCTCATTGTTGGTTATTACATTTAAAGCATTGTTTCCTTCCAGATGATCTAGGAATGAACCTGATTTTATTGACGCTCATGGATGGGCCACTTTCTCATAATTAAGATTGGCTGATTGTCAACATTTTAGGAATGGCTTGTTTATCACCCTGTCCACTAAGATTTTGATATCACCTTCATGATAAATAACCTCATTATTACCATTTACACCTTAACTTTAATTATGAAT
Organism: Macrobrachium nipponense; assembly: GCF_015104395.2. Lineage (NCBI taxonomy): Eukaryota > Metazoa > Arthropoda > Malacostraca > Decapoda > Palaemonidae > Macrobrachium > Macrobrachium nipponense. Next base: position 44,330,160 of record NC_087211.1, on the reverse strand, counting down.
GGCCTGACTGTCACAATTTTTGCAAAAGTACCAACTACCTTTAATCTAGGAATTACCTGATTACTTACCATTTATGTGAAATATTGCCTTCACTTAATGTTAACCTGATTACCATTTTTTTTTCATGAAGGGGACATCTTCGCTTGAGCTAGAACTGACAGTCGCTATCTCATTGAAAAGACCACCTGCTGAAGTATAAATTACCTTGTTATTAACATAAATTTGTTACATGTTTCAATTCCCTAAGGAAAGGGTGAACTAAAGAATGAATGTTTATTACAATATTCTCGAAAACAGTATTTAACATTAAATAGGTTTATTTTATTAAGAAATGTGATTGTTTCCTTTATAATAAGGTAATATCCGTAAAATTGTTCACTTTGTAGGTTTTGATAACTGTGCTGCAAGGGGGCATTGCTTTGTGAATTAATTATCTTATAAATACCATCCTTACTGAGTAGTTTCTCTGATTTCTCATTATGAAAGGACAGACATAGGCGCCATAAGTTAGGGAGGTTGCCAGCTTGCAATATATTTTTTTCTGCTTCTATAAAAATTGAAAAATGGCCTGTTCTTCGTCTTTACACCAACAGGTAATCCAAAGAACGACCAAGTTCTTGGAGTATGATGCTGATCAACATGAGATCGAAGTTGAGATGGGTTTCGAAGATCCGTCTAATCCTCCTGTACCTGGTTTCAATCTCTAGTGAGTTCTTAATATATTACGTATTAGCATATGGAATAGTAAAGCATAACCGTTTCACATGTGCCAGCCATTGTAATTTGCACATTAGACATTTGTAAGAACAATTTTTAGTTTACTCAACGATTATTTTATATTTTCAGTTACATGCAGTGGCGGACTCGCAGATTTGTCGAACACTTCGTTGTGAGACTCTTGACAGCCATATTGATCTTGGTGGATATGATAATTTTGTTTGTGGATCTTTTCAACCCCCATGTGCAAAATGACCCATTGGAATACTGCTCTCTTGCCTTCTCTACTTACTTCATGATAGAAGTTATACTCAGGATATTTGGCTTAGGGTATGTTGCATTAACTGTATTGTGAATGGCTGTGCGTACTTACAACTTTATGGGTGTAACATAAGACGTTTTACCCATGAGATTACGTTCAATAACTTGGGATATTTTGCATTGTGTTTATGTAAATTAAGATTTAATATATATGATCTAATTCAAGATGTTACTAATTTTTGGCTGTTAATTCAGAAACCTTGTTTCATTTTACCATATAACCATTGAGTATAGACAGATAGTCTTGTAAGTTTGCTTTTGACTTCGTTTGCATAGATTTGAGTGTACCATTGTATGTGTGTAGATTAGACTTGAGCTTGTTGGGGTAAAACTGATTTGAGAAGGGACAATGAAAAATCCCTGTGGTTAACGATAAATCTGTGAGGGGCATAAGAGATAAGGGAGCTGTTAAGTTGTGGGATACAAGAGGATGCAAGCAGAGAATAGAGGTAAAGAAGTGGCCATTTCTTGTAAAGAAAAATTTGAAGTGAAATAAGTAATATGAAAGCATTCACAAAATTGAAATATTTATGTGAAGTATAGTAGGGTTTGAGGATATGCAATACAAGCCAGTGTGAAGAGAAGTTGAATGTAATAAGAATGAATAAAAAATGGAATTATTTTAATATGAATAGATAAAAAATGGAATTTATTGATATGAGTTGCATAGGTACTTAAGACTAGTAGTGTTTCATATGTTGACAGAATGAATGTAGACATGAACCATAGAGTAGGTGAAATAAGAAAATTAGTACTATAACTTTGCAAGTCTATTTTGTGTAGTTGAAATATTTCTTATTTGACGGAGGTAAAATTTAAGCTTATGTTGTGAGATTTTGCTTGAAATAAGGATGATGCCTATGGATTAAGAAGTGTGTGAAATAGAGGTATGAAAGTGATAAAAAGGTTGACATAAGTGAAGGTATTTATTACAAGTTGCACTTCATGTGCATATTTTCCATGATTCCTTCCAGTATCCAGTTTCAAATTTGAGATTTTCCATGAATAATGAACAACCCACTTTGCAGTATTTCATATAAATATTTTTGTTTCTGGTATTGTAACTATGAGAAGAAATACTGATAAGAGTTAATTTTCTTTTCCAGGCCTAAAGTGTTCTTCAGAGCATGGCACAATGCTCTTGACTGTTTTCTCGTTGTATTTACCTTTATTCTTTCTGTTGTAACTGTCTGCCTAGAAAACATGCCCTCCAACCCTGCCAGGTGAGTGGAGCATTACTGTTTATTCTCTTATTTTTTGACATCATGTTGGTCGAAATTTTTTTTTTTAATATTTGCCAAGTACAGTACTATGTACTTAAAAGTCAACTCTAGCTTTCTCTTCAGGGGTGTACTCTGTGCATATTGTAACTTGAGATCTTCAGTTTTTATGCTTTGCAGTTTGATTTAGATTAGGTGTGCCTTTTGACAACCTTGGCTAGAGACTATTCTCTTTTCGTATTGTAATCCTGATGCATATGGTGAACATTTTTCTGATGTTGATCAAAACATTTTCTGTTATTTAAAAATTAAATTTAGCAGAGGTTTAGAATTGCATTAATGGCCAGATAAGGGTAATTTTCATTTATGTCAGGAGGGATGAACAAGGATTTTATATGGTTTGGGGTTTATAGATAGACAAATATGAAATCTTTTATCCTTACAGTAATCTTTATCAACACTAAATGCTCGTAAGGATCTTAAATTTTATAGATATTTCAAGAGAATTTTTGGAAAACCAAAGGTGATATTTGGAGGAAAATTGTAATTTCTGCAAAAGATTGGGTGATTTTGCATTTCCTAATTTTAGGGAAGACAGTATGATTTGTATATATGTAGTGCTTTAAATTTTGTATGAAATTTAAAGTTCTCAGTTCATTATAGAAAATTTTTATTGTAGCTCAACCCCCTTAAAAATTTACATATATTATAGGGACATTGAAGCACCTTTAAAAAATTAATAATGACCATTTGAATTGTCATTTACAAAATTTTCCTTTTTTTTTATTTACAAAGTTTTCCAGCTTTTTTCTTCATTTTTTTTTCTCGACAAGGTAACTGTCTCATAGACAATTACTTAAACATAGTTATGTGATGAAGTATGCATAGATTTGTAATGGAAATATTTGATAGTATCAGTCCTAATTTTCTTTACCTTTCATAAGATATAGGAATACAGTATTCATTTTTTGAAATATAACCAGAAGATTTTTGTTGTAAAACTTCAGTATTATGAATTCCAATCTTTATTACTAAAAAAATAATTTTTTGAAGAATTAATATTCTATGCATACATTCAATATTTTCACAGCTTGGTTGTGGCTCTTCGTTTAGTTCGACTAGTAAGAATAACTAGAATACTGTGGGAGCGGAGGCACCTGCAGAGAGGTGCTCGCCAGTTTGTGTCACAAAACAAAAGACGTTATCAGCAGCATGGATTTGATCTTGACCTTACTTACGTCATGCCAAGAGTCATAGCCATGTCATTCCCGTCCACTGGTAGAATGTCCATGTATAGAAATGATATTAAGGTAAAAAGACTTTGTGTTTCTTTTATTGTATATTACAAAAAGAAAAGCCATACTGTCACAGTTGAAGTACACTTGATTTTTTGTCATTTTTTTATATCTTGAACAACTATCTTCTGCTTCTAAAAACATTTCCAGATCTGATGTGCAACTGATGCAAAAGTTTACACACAAATTTTGGCTCATAGATTCAAAATTCATGTATTTCTTTAAGAGAAATACTCATTTACCCTTTCTAGTTGGTACACATTTCCGATCTGTAGACTTAGTGAAAAAAAATGTGAGATCTATTCAGAAATTTCTGGCCACCCCAATTGGGTGAAGTTATTAGGAAAAGTGTTTTTAATATTTTTCTCATATTTGTTACTAGGAAGTAGCTCGCTTTATGGATACCCAACATCCTGGGCATTACCGTCTGTATAATCTTTGTTCAGAGCGGCACTACGATGAGACACTTTTCCATGGGAGAGTCGAACGATTCCACATTGATGACCATAATGTCCCACCACTCACGTAAGTTCTCATTTGTCAGATCAGTCAACTCTCATTTATTGCTTCACTTAAATAGTTGTCATTGTTGCTAAATACCCAAGTTTCCAGCACAGCCATCTTTTGCAGAATTAGTCATTGAAGAAATTTTTTTACTTTTCTTAAAGCTTTATTCTTGTATTAAATGGGAAGAGGCAAGAATTTTCAGGTCTTAATGTTCTTACTTTGTTACTCAGTTTTGTTTTAGCTAAAATGTCTCTTGCATCATTATATTTTTCTACTGCAAAAGGGACCTCTGAACTAGCTTTCTTGAATTACTAAATCTAATGGCATCACTCAGAATGTGTAAATTGAAATATAACAGAAGGAATTGAAAGCATAAATTCTGTAGTACAGTACATGCAAATATTTTTATGGTATAAATATTCTCGTTTCTCACCATTGCAGGGATATGCTGCGCTTCAGTGCCAGTGTGCAGGAATGGATGAAACAAGATGATAGTAATATAATTGCTGTGCACTGTAAAGGAGGTAAAGGTCGAACTGGTACAATGA
>NC_087211.1:44241765-44312552 GCF_015104395.2 Macrobrachium nipponense | reverse complement strand
TCCATGCAGACAAGACATGACTAGCTGTAACAATTGGCCCAAGATACTTGCGAATAACATCACTCAACTAAAACCTAAATGTATTGTGGCATCTGCTTGAAAAGTGGCAGCAGGCTACAAGTCATACCCAAAATCTAAAATAGAGGAGGAGGCACAAACTTAGTGTATTTTTATTTTAAACTCAAGTCCCATCCACACAGTCAAACTATGTTTGATGTGACATCAGAAGTAGGGAAAGTCATACATTTTCCCGCTATACTTGCACTTCTGACGTCACATTGAGCAAAGTTCGTCAAGTCCCGTGTGGATGGCCCTAGATACAACCTGAGGGCATCAAAATGAAATTGTATTCTTTGAGAAAGGAAACTTCTGATACCTTGTGTGGAGGAATATGGAAAACAAATCCTGACTCCCCAAACCCAGACAAAAGGAGTTATCATCTGAAGACAACAGGAAGGCTGGAATAACAAAAAGTTGCCATCAGGTCCCAGTAATTCAAGGACTAAGACTAGGCCTTAAAAAAAGAAAGCAAACCCAATAGAAAGCCAGCGATGCGTGTGTAATTCACTACAAACAGGGCAAGAAGCTCGACAAGTCAGTTTACCACATGCATTACTGGATAGAAACACAAGAAAGCAGCTCTGCACTTCCTTGACACTAAAAACAATAAGGCCATGAACTCCCAGCTTCATGGCTGTTTCCAGAGTATGTTTTAAAATATGTGAAGAGGATTCCTGAACCTTTCACATACTGTTTTGCATTTTCCATTTACTTGGTAGCCCCAGAATCTCTACAAGTATGGGGTGGACTCCAAAGTAGTTTTATTGCTTGAGCAATAGGATTATTCCTCTGCACAAGCAATAAAACTACTTGGGAGTCCACCTCATACTTTTCAATAGATTCTGGAGCTACCAAGTAAATGGAAAATGCAAAACAGGTGCAAAAGGTCCAGGACTCTTCTTCACATATTATAAAAGACTTTGGAAACAGCCGTGAAGGAGAAAAAGGCAACAGGATAGTCAAGTATCTTTTAAATTGTTTAAGAAGAGAATGCTTAAGATAGTGAGACAGCCTCGGGAATGTCTCATTCAATGGTGTCTGACATACTGGTGGTCTCCAGCATTAATGTTGTAGATCTAAAGCTGCACAAACCCCCAAAAAATGAGATAGCAGCATGCCTAAGATTATGACCCAAGTCACTTTGTTATGGATAAGCAAATTCCCTGCTTGGGCGTAACAAGCTGGATAAGAGTATTTTTTCTAGACTAAGCCCTAAAACTTCTTGGCCTCAGTAATAATATGCAAGGCCTACCATATCTTGTAGCAGTGAGGGAGGCAGAACCATAATGTGCAAACTACTAATGTGAGAACTGCAGGCTGTTACACAAAAATTATGTCAAAGGCTGTAAAGTATCAAGCTCACAATAATGTTTAATGTTAGACTCATCCTCATCTCTGTGAGAGCTGTAGATAAGTTGGATCCAAAATCAGTGAATTACATCAGAACTGCAGACTATAGGGCGAAATATTGTTGATAAAGGACTGAAATCTGGGCTTCATTATTGTTGACCTTTGCCTCATTTCATAGACTTATAGACACGACATGATTAAAATTTATGTATAAACTATTTGAGAACCTTTGGCTGTTAAAATAAAATGATGTGACAAGGTCCCCCATGATATTGCACTTTAGCTTTTGTAGCAGAGGCAAACTAAATGGAAGTGTACTCTGATGGGCCTGTAACTGGAGCAAAATCATGATTTCTGGCAAGAGGCAAAACTCTATCACCCACATTAACACAATGGTGCAAGGTCATCTGGAAACCAAATGATATGGCCACCCAATAAAGTTAAAGATGGAAGAGAAAGGAGGTGAAGTAATCAAATTATCTCCTTAAAAGTATGTACAGTATTGATTTCATCAAAAATACCACAAAATCATAATGGTAACTGCACAGATATATGGAAAAAATTTTCTTGGTATTAGAGTACTATCTCCCATTCTAGTACATATACAAACTTATTTAATCCCATTACATAAATGTTGAATTCATAATTCAGTTCTTGAGGTGAGTCTATACAATAATTATATTTCATTTTCATCACTGGTGCCTCCTGTAGTATGCCATTAATCAAGAAGGGTGTTTGAGCACCCGGTCCAGAGACTCTTCAAAAGACTTCCTCAAAACCCTGGACTCAGAAGGATGACAAACACATTTTCTCATAAAAATTAGATAAAGTTGAAATGGCACGTGTGAGAAGCCATGATCTCTCGAGATTTGGTGAACTGGTTCCTCTTGGAAGGATATCCTGAAGGAGGAATGAACCTGTGACCAACCTGACAAATTGGAATTCAGTAGAGAACCCTGTACAAATTACTGTTAGTGCTGGATAGGAAGTGCTTGCTGAAACAAGCCATGAAAGCCTAGCTTAAGGACATCAATCGGGTTTGGCGTTCAAAGGCCAATGCCAGTTGTCGGGACAAGATCGCCCGGATACCTCTGCTCCTCAGGAAACGTCTCCGTCCTTGGGCAAAGGCCGCGAACCTAGCCAAGGAGGTTCCGTTGCAGTCCCCTCCCTCGTCCCTAGTGGTGCACAAGGACGCATCACTCACAAGTTGGGGAGGTTATTCACAGCACGAGAAGGTTCAGGGAACTTGGTCACCTCAGTTCCAAATGCTTCACATCATCGTCCTGGAACCTATGCCAGTGTTTCTGACCTTGAGGAAGATCTGTCTTCCGAAGAAAACTCATATCAGGTTGGTCCTCGACAGTGCGATAGTGGTACACTGTATAAACGGGTGTTCAAAGTCAAGTCATGTGATCACGTGATAGTAGCAGACTGGCATCTATTGGCTACCCATCTGGCAGGAGTCCACAATGTCGTAACAGACGCACTGTCCCGATCAGTCTCCCTGGAGTCAGAATGGTCTCTGGAGCGGGAATCTGTCAAGAGAGTTTGCAGGAGGGTACCGGGTCTGGAAGTAGATCTGTTCGCTACAGAGGCAAACCACAAGTTGCCTTGTTATGTAGCCCTGAATCTGGACCCTCTGGCATACGCTACGGATGCACTAAGTATAGATTGGTACCAATGGAGGAAATTTTATCTATTCCCTCCAGTGAACCTTCTTCTGAAGGTGCTACACAAGCTGAGACCTTTCCAAGGCCTTGGTTTCCCCTTCTCCTGGAGATAGCTCTTCGTCCTCACCCTCTCCCGGACTTGAGGTTGTCACAACAAGTACAATCGAGGACTGTGTTCGAATCCTCAGTTCTTCACAAAACCCTAACTTTATGGATTTCATGAAGTTTGCAGGTAGCAGAGTAGGGGACATTGATCCACAGAACTTTTTGTTCTTGGAGTCAGACAAAAGAGAATTTACACTTCGTCAGTATGATTGAGCAGTTAAGGAATTAACTACATTTCTCAAGTAATCAAATACCAAAGTAATGACAATGAACGTGGCTATACCTTCTTCAGGACTTTATTCGAACAAGGCTTGGCAGATGCCACAATAACAACCACTAAGTCAGCTCTGAAAAAGGTTTTCTTCTCGGGTTTGGTATAAATCTAACCGAGTCTTATTTCACGTCAATTCCAAGGGCATGCACACGTCTGCGGCCCATTCACAGGCCATCATCAGTGTCATGGTTTCTTATGATGTTCTCAGGCTAGCTTCTAAAATAGACAACTTAAAGTGCGATTATCAAACCCTTTTGCGTAAGACACTATTTTATTAAATCTGGCTTCAGTGCCAGGATATTGGAGCTGTCATCATTAGCTAGGGACTGATGGCATATCGAATTCCTTTTCTTGGGCGCTGTGTTGCTTTCGCCAAATAAAGAATTTCTGGCTAAGAATGAGGACCCTTTGGTGAGGTGGTCCCCATGGAAGATTGTCCCGCTTCCGCAGGATACATCTTTATGTCCTGTTAAAAACTCTCAAGGACTATTTTTCTAGGACATCTTCCTATTCCGGAGGCCGGCTCTTCATTAGGCAGAGTGGTGGTACCATATCATTACAGGGTATTAGACAACAAATTTTGTATTTTATTAAGAAAGCCAGCCCAGGGTCATTTCCCAGGGTGCATGACATTCGGGCTATAGTAACTTCTATAAATTTCTTCAAACATATGAACTTTGATGATCTAAAGAAGTATACTGGTTGGAAATTGCCTCGGTGTTCAAAAGCATTACCTTAAGTCTTTGGAGGGTCTTAAATATCATACCATAGCAGGGGGGAGACCAGTGTCCCTGCTATAACATCAATTATAAGTGCTGTCCTTATGTCATACGGATCTTTTCCTTTATGACAGCCTCATTACCCTTAAACGCCGACATGGACGTATTTTACGTTCGACATTTTTTTTCTGTCTCTCGGGTGCCGACTGGACGTATTTTACGTCGACATACAAAAGTTTTTTAAAAATTCGCGGAAAAAATACTTTTAGGCCTACCAGCCGAAAACTCTTGAATCACGCGCCTTGGGGGATGCTGGGAGTTCACGGATCAAGGTGTTGTTTTGTTTACAATCGTTACGCAGGCGCGCAAGCGCGAATTTCTTTCTTGCCGCACTAAAAAGTATCTGTGACACATCTCGGAAATTATTTCGTCACTTTGACATAATTTTTGTACCATTTTAAATAAGCCGTTACATGGAGTATTATATGATGAAAATGCACATTTTTATGAAGAATACAACAAAAAATACTCATGATTGTAGCTTTTGATCAGTTTTGAGATATTTTCATATAAATAACGATAAGTGCCAAAATTTTAACCTTCGGTCAACTTTGACTCTATCGAAATGGTCGAAAAACGCAATTGTAAGCTAAAATGATATTGTTATGTTACAATAAAGTTTCATACATACTTACCTGGCAGATATATACATAGCTAAGACTCCGTCGTCCCCGACAGAAATTCAAATTTCGCGCCACTCGCTACAGGTAGGTCAGGTGATCTACCTGCCTGCCCTGGGCGGCAGGACTAGGAACCATCCCCGTTTTCTATCATATTTTCTCTCTTCCACCTGTCTCCTGCGGGGAGGCTGGGTGGGCCTTTAATTGTATATATCTGCCAGGTAAGTATGTATGAAACTTTATTGTAACATAACAATATCATTTTCATACAATCAACTTACCTGTCAGATATATACATAGCTGATTGGCACCCTTCGGTGGAGGGTAAGAGACAGCTACTATATGGAATAGACAGGTAAACAACATATGTTGTAGGTATAAATAAAACCTTGGTTCCTACCTGATAGGTGGTAGACTTCGTGGGTGTTTGCCCAGTAGTCTGCATCACCTCAAGAAACTTTAGCGAGATATATGATCTATGGCCAAGAGTTCTTGTGGGTCTGCCGATGGGGTCTTATCCGCTTACTCGGCAGAGCCTAAAAGGACTTTGTCAATGGGTGCTGATCCACTTATATGACAATACACCTTATGAAGGAGCACACAACCAATCCCGACCACCTGATCCTAACCATATGTTAGAACTAAGGATTGTTACGAGTTATCCCCGAACTCGTCACAACAACCGTAACTCAAAAACCACTACGCACACATACATAATTTTCCAAAAAAAAATTTTACTCAACTAATTGGATATGACAAGAATTCTCTTATGAACAACCTAGACGGCCGCCCGTGCGAGCCTGAATCCTCCATTGTTCGAAGAGATTCTCGACCATATCCAAACAGAAGAACAGTATATACATTTAAGGATTGGTGTCGGCTCCCGTACCCAGAATCGTATCTGCCGATACGATAGGACCTAGAGAAAAGCACTTCTCATACGTCACACGCACGTCTTTCAAGTAATGAGATGCAATACTGAGTTGCATCTCCAATATGTCGTATCTATAATGTTTTTAAGCGACATATTCTTATAAAACGAGAGAGACGTCGCAACCGCTCTTACTTCATGAGCTTTTACTCTCAGTAGGTTTGTAATTGTTCGTCAGGACAGACCTTATGAGCGTCCGTAATGACGTTTCTTACAAAGAACGCTAGAGCATTCTTGGACATCAGTTTCTTGTGGGGTCTTTTACCGCGCACCAAAGACCTTGTCTAGAGCCTCCCAACTGACGCTTCCTCTGAAGATAGAACTTCAGAGCTCTAACAGGGCATAGAGACCTCTCTGCTTCTCTGCCTACGAGACTCGACATTCCTTTGACTTCGAATGACCTAGGCCAGGGATTCGTGGGATTCTCGTTTTTTCGCTAAAACAGGGTTTAAACGAGCAAATAGCCGAGTCTCCCTTGAATCCTACTTTATCCTGCAGAGCTTGTAACTCACTAATTCTTTTTGCCGTCGCTAAAGATAAAAGGAATAGGCATTTTCTAGTTATGTCTCTAAATGATGCCAGATGCGGAGGCTCGAATCTATCCGAAGACAGATATTTGAGGACTACGTCCAAGTTCCAGTTCGGAGGTACTGGTTCCTTAGACTTTGAAGTCTCAAAAGATCTTATGAGATCGTGGAGATCTTTGTTATTTGCCAGATCTAATCCTCTGTTCCTGAATACAGCCGAGAGCATACTTCTGTATCCCTTTATTGTGGATACGGCTAGATGAGATTTTACTCTCAGGAATAGCAAGAAATCAGCAATTTCCGCTATAGAGGTAGAGGAGGAGGACAACTTCTTGGCTCTACACCACCTTCTAAAGACCTCCCACTTCGACTGGTATACTTTCGTAGTGGAGGTTCTGCGAGCTCTCGCGATCGCGCTTGCCACTTCGCGAGAAAAGCCTCTCGCTCTGACAAGTCTTTCGATAGTCGAAAGGCAGTCAGAGCGAGAGCGGGGAGGTTTTGATGGTACCTCTTGAAGTGTGGTTGTTTGAGAAGATCCGTCCTTCCTGGTAGGGATCTTGGAAAGTCTACGATCCACTCTACCACCTCCGTGAACCATTCCTGGGCCGGCCAAAAGGGGGCTATTAATGTCATCCTCGTCTCTTTTGACGCCACAAACTTTTTCATTACTAACCCCAGGATTTTGAATGGGGGAAAAGCGTAAACGTCCACTCGAGACCAGTTTAGCAGGAAGGCGTCTACCATAATCGCTCTTGGGTCTTCACGACCGAGCAAAACACTGGGAGCCTTTTTGAAATGTATGTTGCGAAGAGATCCACATGAGGAGTTCCCCACAGAGACCAGAGATCGAGACACACTTCCTCGTGCAGAGTCCATTCTGTATGAAGGACCTGGTTCCTCCTGCTGAGCCTGTCCGCCCTCACATTCCTTACTCCCTGTACGAACCTTGTCAGCAGGGAGATGTTCCTGTGAGACGTCCCCAAAGTAATAGGTGTCCTCGTGAGTTCGTAAAGGAACGAGGAGTGTGTCCCTCCCTGTTTCCGAATGTAGGCAAGTGCGGTGGTGTTGTCCACGTTTACTTGCACTACCTTGTCTCTCACCAGAGGTTCTAGGCTCTTCAAGGCCAGGTGTACGGCGAAGAGCTCTTTGCAGTTTATGTGCCAGGACACCTGTGCTGGTTCCCAGGTGCCTGACACTTCCTCTGAGCCTAATGTCGCTCCCCAACCCGTCTCCGACGCGTCGGAGAACAACACTAGGTCTGGGTTCTGTGTTCTTAGAGAGATCCCTTTGTTCTCTTTCCAGAGGTAGCAACCACTACTGTAGGTGTGCCTTTATCTCCACTGGAATGGGAAAAACGTCCGACAGTTGTCCGGTTTTCCAGCTCCAAGACTTCTTGAGGAAGAATTGAAGTGGACGGATATGAAGTCTTCCTAGAGGGAAGAATTGTTCCAGCGAGGAAAGCGTCCCAGAAGGCTCAACCATTCCCTCGCTGACGTTTGTTGCTTCTCTAAGAAGAGAGAGATTATCCTCCAACCTTTTGCGGTTCTCTCTTGCGAATGGAAAAAAAACTTCGAAAACCCCGAGAATCCATCCGAATCCCCAGATAGACTAGGTCTTGTCTGGGGGTCAGCTGAGACTTCTCGAGGTTCACAAGCAATCCCAACGCCTTGGTCAAATCCAGAGTTAACTTTAGGTCCTCCAAGCACTGTCTCTCCGATCTGGCCCTGATGAGGCCAGTCGTCTAGATACATAGAGACATTCACTCCTTTGAGATGAAGAAATCTCGCCACATTCCTCATCAGGCTGTGAAGACCTGAGGAGCTGTGGACAGGCCGAACACAAGGCTCTGAACTGAAAGATCCTTCCCCCCGTCATGAAACGGAGGTACTTCTTCGACGAAGGGTGGATCGGGACGTGAAAGTAGGCGTCCTGGAGATCTAGAGACACCATCCAATCTCCTTGTCGTAATGACGCTAGGACTGAAGCAGGTCTCTCCATGGAGAACTTCTCCTTCTGAACAAATTTGTTCAGAGAGCTGACGTCTAGTACTGGTCTCCATCCTCCCGAGGCTTTCGCCACTAGAAAAAGGCGATTGTAAAACCCCGGGGAGTTTTGATCCAGTACTAGTTCTATTGCCCTCTTGTCCCACATTTGTTCCACCATCGATCGAAGAGTATCCCTCAGCACAGGGTCCTTGTACTTGGCTGATAGTTCCCTTGGTATTGACGTTAGGGGCGGAGTATTCAGGAAAGGGATACGATATCCCTTCCTTATGATATTCAATGAAGACGCGTCTGCGTCTATCAGTGTCCAGGCCTCCACGAATCCCAGGAGCCTGGCACCTACTGGTGCTTGGAGGAGAAATGTTTCATTTTCCCTTTTTAAAGGGACGAAAGGCGGACCTACCTCTCTTCTCTGGAGCCTTCCTTCTTGCGGGTAGGTCTGGAGATCGGACCCACCTCGAAGGGCTGCATAGAAGTGCTAGGTCCTTTCTTGTCAGATACTAAAGCAGGTTTCTTCTTCCTAGCCGACTGCGTCAGAAGATCCTGCGTCGCCTTCTCAGTTAAAGAGTGAGCCACGTCCTTCACTAACTGAGAAGGGAACAAATAGTCAGACAGAGGTGCATACAGTAGAGCTGCCCTCTGAGCATGCGAGACTGCCTTTGTTAAGAAGGCGCCATACACCGCCTTCCTTTTCTTTAAAAGACCTGCTCCAAATAATGAAGAGACTTCAAAAGATCCATCCTGTACCGCTTTGTCGATGCAAGACAAAATGCATAACAGGGCTTCAGGTTCGATTCCCTCTGAATCATGAGCTTTCTTGGACATCACCCCAAGGGACCAATCCAAGAAGTTGAAGACTTCCAATACATGGAAGAGTCCCTTGAGGAGATGATCCAGTTCTGAAATACTCCATGTAATTCGAGCAGAATTGAGACTTGGACGCCTTGAAGCGTCAACTAACGTCGAAAAATCTGCCTCTGTTGTAGAAGGGAGAGCGATACCCATATTCTCCCCCGTCTTGTACCATATGCCTCTTTTCCCAGCTAACCTTGCTGGAGGCATGCAAAATACTGTCCTGACTAAGTCTTTCTTCGACTTCATCCAGGAGTCTAAGGCGTGTAAAGCCGCTTCATCAAGATGGTGGGCTTCATCTTCAGAAAAGACGAGGGCTTCTTCGCCTTCGCACTAGAAAAGAGCGAGCGTGGAGAAGGAGGAGCAGCCGGAGTCAACTCGTCTCCGTATTCCTCAAGAAGCAGGGTAGTCAACACCTTATAGTTGGACAAGCCCTCTCTTCCAAGATCGTCATCATCCGGTTTTTGTTTTCCTCCAACTCGGGATATATCTGAGTTTCCGTTCTCCTTTCTGAACTTTCCTCTTCTGGAGGAGACAAACTCCTGATAGGAGAGGGGCTAAGGGAATGAAACTCTTTCCTTTTTCCCGTTTTGATAGACTTGGAAGGCGTCACAACCTGCGTCTTCTCATGAACTGTAGAAGACGCCTTGTATGACGCTTCCCGCTTTCATCCGAGCGTCATGTATGACGTCTCTTGTTGACGTCTTAATGACGCTTCGCGTCTGGAAGAGCTCCGCTCTCTAAGGGCGTCGCTTGAAATGACGCTTCACTTCTAAAAGACGTCTTTCGTTTTTCTTGTCTTACAACACTCTCGTCCGCCCCCGTTCTAGTTCTCGAACTCGAAGCTCCTGCCAGACGTTTAGCAGTTTCACATCTGTCTGACGCTTCTCTTCGAGCAGGTGAGAGAGGACGAGACTTCTTAATTGGAAGCGTCACGTCCTTCCGACGGGGCGCTAAAACTCCCACAAGAGATGACAGTTGTTCCTGAACCGCCATAATTATCTTTCTTGACGCTTCTCCCACGTCTAGTGCATGACGCCTCTCGTCATCACTCGGGGAAGAAGCATGATGGGGTACTTCCTCATAAGCGTCAGGTGACGCTGACGCCACCTTCGCCTTCTTAATAGCAGACGGGGCGTCCATCCGAGAAGCGCTCTGGGCTCGAATCAATGTCTTGCTTCTATGACGCTTCAGCGGTCTCGATAAGTTCGACTCCTTCCACCCTCGTTTAGGTTGAGGGAGAGGGAGAGGACGAGAAACACTCGCGAAGGACGCTTTTCTATAGCGCCCTTGAGCTGGCTGCCATGAGCAGAGCTAGCTGAAGGGACGTCTGACCGTTGGGGATTCCCCACGACCTCCTTAAGGCTTTCCGACTTTCCTTCTCCTCTGGGCATGGGAGCTTGGAAGAGGTCTAGGCCTGGGAGCGCCGCAGGGACGATCAAACGCCCCCTCCACAACACTGATAGAACTCACTTCACTAAAACAATGTTCCCACTATCACTAGCCTTAACCTTCGAGTCAGCCATCTTGGACTTCATGTCTCTAATAGTCGCTTTCAGATTGGCGATTTCCGATGCCGAATCCGAAAAAAAAAAAAAAAAGAAAACTCTGAGAAGAGATCTATAGGGAGAAATCTACATCAGTAGGGTTAGAATTATCCGTAAAAGGCTCAATAGCCTTGAACTCACACCTTTCAGTCGTCTAACTCTATCCCTCTCTAACTTCTTCAAATAAGAAGTCAAAGTCTTCCACTCTTCTGCATTCAAACCCTCGCATTCCTTACAAGTGTTAATAGCAGAACACTGAACCCCCCTACATTTACGGCATACAGTGTGAGGATCAACCGAAGCTTTCGGTATCCTCACCCTGCAGCCTACATTCACACACATTCTCACACTCACATTAGAATCAGACATACTGAGAAAAATCCAAAAGAGTTATTTTCCAAAAACAGTCCACAGTAGCGATGCCAAAACACGATCCAAATACGTCACCAAAAAGCCGAAAAACGTTGATCAAAGGTTGAAAAATGAATCTAAAGTCAGGAGGTAATAACAACAATGTTTGATTACCAACGGCGACAGCAGAAAATATGATAGAAAACGGGGATGGTTCCTAGTCCTGCCGCCCAGGGCAGGCAGGTAGATCACCTGACCTACCTGTAGCGAGTGGCGCGAAATTGAATTTCTGTCGGGGACGCCGGAGTCTTAGCTATGTATATATCTGACAGGTAAGTTGATTGTATGAAAACTAATATTTTAGTATATTCAATCATTTTACTTAATTTTGCAACTAATTGGAAGACTCTAGCACAATATTTCGATTTATGGTGAATTTATGAAAAAACTTTTTCCTTACGTCCGCGCGGTAACTCTTCCGAAAAAATCATACATGCGATTGAGGTAATGTTTGCACCATTTTAAATTAGCCGTTACATAAAGTTTTATATAGGAAAATGTGCGCAATTTCATGCACAATACAACTAAAAACAACACCCATGGTTGTAGCTTTTATCAATTTTGAAATATTTCCATATTAAAAATGATAAGTGACAAATTTTCAACCTCCGGTCACTTTGACTTTACTCTACCGAAATGGTCAAAAAACGCATTGTAAGCTAAACCGCGTATATTCTAGTAATATTCAAGCATTTACCTTCAGTTTGCAACAAATTGGAAGTCTCTAGCACAGTATTTCGATTTATGGTGAACTTATGAAAAAAATAACATTTTCTTTACGTCCGCGTGGTAACTCTTCCGAAAAATCATACGTGCGATTGTGGTAATGTTTGTACCATTTTAAATTAGCCGTTACATAAAGTTTATTTATGAAAATGTGCCCAATTTCATGTAGAATACAACAAAAAATAATTGAAGGTTGTAGCTTTTCTCATTTTTTAAATATTTGCATATAAATCACGATAAATAGAAAAAAAACCACGTTCGGTCAACTTTGACTCTACCGAAATGGTCGAAAAACGCAATTGTAAGCTAAAACTCTTACAGTCTAGTAATATTCAGTCATTTATCTTCATCTTGAAACAAATTCGAAGTCTCTAGCACAATATTTAGATTTATGGTGAATTTTAAAAAAATCTTTCCTTTCCCTCCGCGCGCGGATTCTCCGCCATAAATCTCCGAAATGCGTACGTTCCATTCTCGGAATATTTGCTCCGTTTCATATTAGGCATTTCATAGAGTTTTATAAATGAAAATGTGTGCAATTTCATGTAGAATAAAACGAAAAATATTTGAAGGTTGTAGCTTTTCTTATTTCCGAAATAATTGCATATAAAAAATATATATATAAAAAAATTCGACATTCGGTCAACTTTACCTAGTCAGATATGGTCGAAAACTGCATTTGTAAGCTAATATTCTTCAGATATAGTAATATTCAATCATTTGTCTTCATTTTGAAGAAATTGGAAGTCTCTAGGACAATTTAGTTTATGGTGAATTATTGAAAAAAATATGGTGAATTATTGAAAAAAATATTTTTGTTACGTCCGTGCGTTACGAATTCATGCATTATATTGTGATCATATTTTTCTCTGTGTTGCTTTTATCGTTTTACGATGTGTTATATACCAAAATGATCGCAATTTAGTGTAAATTACAACGAAAAAAGAAGTAACTCGTTACCTTTAATCGTTTTGCGCACAGCGTGATTTGAATACAATTATATATGAAATTTCGTTTTGCGCTATCATATATCGCATTATTTATATATGATAATGATAATTGTTTTCATTTCTGATGGTTGCATACTAAACTTCAGCCAATGACAAAAAAGGAGCCAAAAATGAACTCTTAATCTTGAAAACTAAGCGCGCTGTGATTTTTTGAAAAAAATATTTTTTGGGGTCCGCTTCCGCGCTCACTCTGAAACACCTCCGGCACATGGGAGACATTTTTTTTTACGCTTCGGCGTTTAAGGGTTAATATTCTACCAACCTCAGCAGTTATATTTGTTATATATATTATTATTTCTAATCAATCTTGTATTTCATTTTAGGAAAATGTAGCTTGGTGTTTTCTCGTGGTACAATTTTCACGGAGCGACACGGCCGAGCCCAGAAAAGGGATTTTGACGTAGGAAAAATCTATTTCTGGGCGAGGAAGCCGTGTCGCCCAGTGAAATCCCCCCCTTGCTGTGCACCAAGCTTCAATGCTATCGATAAGTATGACGTCACAGACGCCTTCAACGGGGTAGCAGGGTGTGACCTATGGTCAGCTCCCCGTATTTAGGGGATTTTGATGAGGAAAGGCTAATTGGAGGGGTTGCTGTGGTAGTTTAACACTCGCCCCAGGTTTATAACAACACCTTTTTTTTATAGGTGAGCGAGTCAGAGAGTTCTGACATGTCCAATTTAGCAGTTCTCTGGTATTATAGCAATATTTTACTAGAAATAGTGCTAAAGGAGACACCTTTCACTGGGCGACACGGCTTCCTCGCCCAGAAATAGATTTTTCCTACATCAAAATCCCTTTTTAAACCAAAACCCATTTCAAAGTTTGAAGGATTATCATGACACAATGAATTAGTTGGATATTTCTAAAATTAAAAAAAATAAATTTTCAATAATAAAATTTATTATTTGATACTTACCTACTGTTAAATTTAGCTATATCTCCCCGCCGATTAGGCGAGTTGGCAATCTAAACCAAAAAAACCAAATGGCTGCCGGATGACTCTAGTTTACCTGTTCTCCACCAGTTGTGTTTCGAATGTTTTAGCTCTAGTCAGAATTCTCCTTGACAGCCCACTAAGTTGTGGGGAGGCTGGGTGGGTCTACTTTAAAAGTAGGTATGATCCAAATAATAAATTTTATTATGAAAATTTATATTTTTGAGATAAATCTTACCTGGTGTTAATAAAGGATTTTGACGTAAGGAAAAATCTATTTCTGGGCGATTGGCTCGTGTCGCCAGCGAAATATCCTTTAATCTATTATTTCTAGGGTAAATGTACTAACACATACCAGAGAATAAATAAAATAAAGAAAAAGGTCAGTATGACTGACTCGCTCACCCTCTAGGAGGGTGTCGGTATGAACACTAGGCGAGTGAGACCACTACCACGAGCCAAATGCCAATAGAAATCTCCCACTACAAAACCCTCCAAGAGGGGAGCCGTCCCACATGATGGGATCAGCTTCGTACTACTAACTAACCACCATCCCCAATGCTTTGGCTCCTGCTGCGCCTCTAGTGGCCATCCTGAAGTTAGCAGACAATCTTGAGCGAAGGGATGGTAGGGTGGGGGGGTATTTCGCTGGCGACACGAGCCAATCGCCCAGAAATAGATTTTTTCCTTACGTCAAAATCCTTTTTCTGGGCTCAGCTCGTGTCGCTTGCGCGAAATCGTACCAGAGAAACAGCACAAGATTGTAAACAAAGTAAATAAAATATAATAAAACAAAATAGGTCTCAAATAAAAGATACAAAATAAAGGTGAATGAATATAATTGCTAAAAAGATACAAAGTTACACAGTAAAACAAAATCAAGGAATTATGGCTTAAATTTACCCTTAAAAATCTCAGTTATGTTAATTAAATATAAGGTAAATTTACATAAATATTTGAGCAACGATAAAATAAAATATCTTAGGAATGTATAATGACTTAATATACAAAAACCCGTAACTATTGCATTATGATGTATCCCCTCGCATAAAAATAAGGGGCGGATAACATCTATGAGATCAGTATGGTTAATCAGATGTGAGTGTCCCTAACCAGACAAAAGGGGCACTATACAATCATAAAGCAGCTAAGACACAAGGTAAATGTTAATGAACAAGGCAGGAATAGACGAACTGTTGGGTGAGGCAGGTAGAAAGGAGGACTGAATCTTCTACTATAATCTAGCTAGAGTCAGGGGAAACTATGTTACCCGCTGCTACATGCTGGGAATTTCAGAGCTTCCAAGGACTTAAGGTAGTGACGTGAACACTGTCGGCGATTTCCATCCGGTATACTTCTTTAAATCAGCAAAATTCATATGTTGGAAGTAATTAATTGAGGTGGCTACTGCCCTGACATCATGTGCTTTTGAAAGGAGTCAGGATTGGCTTGTTTGATAAAGTACAGGATTTGTTGCCTGATGCCTTTAGTGGATAAAGTACCACCTTTTTCCATCCTCCTAGGGGAGGGGCCCGATGAGGAAGAGGAGGTCCTGGATAGAAAATAAGGCTTCGTAAGGTTGAAACCGGACAAAGGGAAAACATCTTGTGGAAGGGGTAGTACCTTCCAAGGTTCCCACCTCATCAAAGGATCTTCATTCTTTGCTAAAAAGCTACGTTCCGGAGAAAAGTAGCACTTCCCCCGTGGAAGGAATTTGAATATGATCCGGATCTCTGGATAAAGCCGACAGTTCTGAAATTCTTGCTCCTGAAGCTAGGCTTAATAAAAACAGAGTTTTTCTTAGGAGCATCATAAACGAGCATGTGTCATTATCGGTTTCGGAAGCCAGTTTTAGAACATCGTTTAAGAACCATGAAACTGACGTAGGCCTGACAGAGGGCCTAAGTCTAGCACATGCTTTTAGGAATAGACGAGAAATAGGTATCTGTCAAGTCTATGTTAAATCCAAATTGAAATATCTTTTTCAATGCTGACTTGTTTGTCGTAATCGTGCTAGCTGCTAAACCCTTTTCAAATAAAGATCTGAAAAAGGATATAGCAGAATTAACTGTCATGATTCTGATATCTGACTCTCTCAGAAGATTGCTAACTTTTTGACGGCAGCATCATACTGCCTCAAAGTTGAATCCCTTTTATCGGATTCCAGGAAAAGAATATTCTGAGGGTCAATATTCGCCTCTCTTTTGCCGCAAACTTCATGAAATCCATAAAGTTAGGGTTTTGAGAATCCCTGAGGAAGCGAACACAGTCTTCGTTTGTACTGACTGGGTGAGAGCTTGGGACTGGGGATCCGAAGGGGACGAAGACCAGTTCCAGGATCAGGGTGGTACCAATTGCTCTTCGGCCAGTCTGGGGCTACTAGAGCCACTTGACCCCTGAATGTCCTGAGTTTGTCTAAGACCTTCATAAGGAGATTCACTGGAGGGAATACGTAAATCTTCTCCCAGTTTGTTCCAGTTCAGAGCCAGGTCGTCCGTGGCGTAAGCCAGAGGGTCCAGGTTGGGGGCTACATAACACGGTAGTTTGTGGTTCGCTTGTGATGCGAAGAGATCCACCTGTAGCCCTGGGACTCTTTGAAGGATCCATTGGAACGAACTCTCGTCTAGAGACCATTCCGACTCTAGGGGTTACTGATCGGGATAGGCGTCTGCTATGACTTTTCTTACTCCAGCTATGTGGGTGGAGGAAAGATGCCAACTGAATTTGTCTGCCAGGAGAAGATGGCTATCATGACGTGATTTAGATGACGTGACTTGGAGCCTCCTCTGTTTATGCAATGTACTACCACTGCGCTGTCCAAGACTAGCTTTATGTGGGAGTACCTTGGTGGGCGTAATCTTTTCAGAGTCAAGAAGACTGCCATTGCCTCCAGTACGTTTATATGGAACTGACGGAACTGGGGTGTGGACCAAATTCCTTGCACCTTTTTTTGACCTGGGAGTACCCTCCCCAGCCGCTTAAGGACGCGTCTGTGTGGATGGTAATCCCTGGTGGATGGGAACTGAAGAGGGACTGACACTGACAGATTCTTGACTTTTGCCCACGGCCGAAGCCGGTTCTTTAGAATCAGAGGTACTGAGGATAGCTTGTCCCTGGGACCTGACATTGCTCGAGATCGCCAGATCCTGGTTAGATCTTTCAGTTTGGCTTCATTAAGATGTTCGTTACTGAAGCAAACTGGAGAGAGCCGAGGATTCTTTCCTGAGCTCTCCTCGATGCTAGTTTGTGACTTAGAAATTGCTTGACTGACTTCGCTATTTCTTTCCTTTTGGTGGATGGAATCGACAGAGTGTGTGAGGATAGATTCCATTGAATGCCTAGCCACTGAAAGTTTGACTCTGGGGTGAGTCTGGACTTGGATCTGTTTATCTTGAATCCTAGATATTCTAGGAATTGGATCACTTTCAGTGTGGCCTTGTTGCATTCTTCGACTGATGGGGCCCGAGATCAACCTAATCGTCGATACGCTACTACCATAATCCCTTGAGCTCTGAGCTGTTGCACTACTACTTCCGCTAGCTTCGTGAAACACCCTGGGTGCCACGTTGAGCCCGAACGGGACTACCTTGAAGGAGAACGTCTGGTCTCCTATCTTGAATCCCAGATACGGACGGAAGTGTCTTGCAATAGGGATATGATAGTAGGCGTCTGTAAGATCGATAGAGGTGGTGACGGCCCCACGGGGAAGTAAGGTCCGCACCTGTGAGATTCGTGAGCATCTTGAACTTGTCGCAGCGGATGGCTAAGTTAAGCGGGACAAGCTAAGATTACCCTTCTTTTGTTTGAGCCTTCTTTGGGACGCTGAACAAGCGACCTTGAAATTTTAATCTCTTGACTTTGACTATAGCTCCTTTCTGAAGGAGGTCCTCTGCGTACTCTGTCAATTCGTTGGAAGGAAGTTGACGGAAAGGTCTGGCTGGTAGGTGGGTTCGTCAAACCAGCCCTCCAACCCAGCCCTTTTGACACTATGCCTCTGAAGCCCACTGGCTGAAGTTCCACGGTGGCGAAAGTGAAACAGCCTCCCCTCCTACCTGAAGTTCCTCATTGGTTCTGGTAACCCCCTCGACCTCCTCTGAAGTGCTTTCCCCTATTGAAGGGGCCTCCCGATCCTCTCCCACGAAAGGACCGCTTACCTCTGCCTCCCTTGTTCGAGCGGTCATACTTCTGAGAAGCTTGACTCTCGAAGGCTGGATTGTAAGCTGGAGAGATGGCGTATGAGGTGGAGGGTTGAGGCTGAGGGGATATCACATAATAGGCTGTGATTGACCTTTAGACGTGGAGGGCTGAGCTGTCTGCACTAACGGCACTGTAGGAACTTGTTGAGGGAAGCGCGGCTGCTTCTTTTGGTAAGGTTGGAAACGTCTAGGCTTCCTTTGTCCCTTACCTTTTGGTGTCAAGTCTTGCCTTCTCCTAGCCGTAAGACCCCAACGGTCCTTAAGGCTTTGGTTCAACCTCGTAGCCTCTGCTTGTACTTCCTTTACCATAGCCTCTGGGAAGGAGATCTGCGCCCCAGATGTTAGAAGAAAGTAACCTATTCGGTTCATGCCGAATGGTTGCCTCTAGCAATACATGCTTTCTGCAATTTGTTCTAGCAGTTGGCAAACTCGAACATGTCTGACTGCACCGTTTGACAGTCAGGGCTTTGGTCATAAGCTTAAAAATTGGTTCTGAACCATAAGCCATGGTTGCTACTCAGACATAGCCCATCAGGTTGATTGACTGGCTAGTCCTTGTTTTCGAGTCAAACTCCGCTTGAATAAGACTATCCGGGAGCCTGGGCAGCTTTTCACCAAAACTGCTCCATAGCACAGTAGGTTTTGAGTTGCCAGCTGTGAAGTGTTAGGCAAGTCCTCCCATAATTCTCCCAATTTTGACGGGAGCAACGGAGAAGTGGGGTCTGCTTCTTTCAGCTGAGGCATGGGTTCCCCTTTCTGAGCTGCTGAGATGGTCGACCTCGCTATCTTGGTAAGGAAAGGGAGCGGGGTACCTTCGTCCATCGTGAAAATGGTAAAGGGACTTTTTGAATGGTTGGATCTTGGTATTCGAACAGTCCATGTCGTCTAGACATCTAAGCCATTCTCGTTGGGCCTGGTCCCGAGAATAGAGACGTCTCCTTTGGTACCCTGTCATCTCTAACCATAGCCGAAGGCGTGAGCCTAGCGTAGCCTATGAAGGGAGGCTGTAGGCCTTCCGGGTAGAACTCGAAGTCCTCTATTCTTCGAGTTCCAAACTCCGGTATGGAGATGAGACCATCTTGGAAGGAGCATATGACGCTACTCTCCAAGGATTGTTCATGGAGAAAGCGGGCAGCAGTCATACGGGGGAAGCTGAGATCCACTAGTGTTAGAGGTTGAGGGAGAGGCAAGAGGGGCTTCTCTTAGGCCGGCTATAATAGTATCCTGAGAAGTTATCCTATCCGACAGGGCGAGATATCATATGTTCCATACTCGTCTTAAGGGAGGCCTACCAAGTCGCCCACCTGTTGCAACAGGCCAGCATGGTGTGTCCAGAGCCGGAGCTGCTGCGGAGGTGGAGGGGAGACTCTGAATAGGCACCAAAGGTAGTGGAACTGGTGATACTGCCGGGGTGCGGGATTTCTCCTTAGGCTTACTCTTTGAGGACTTTGAGCCGGAGCTAGACCCTTTAGATCTGTCTGGGCCGGGATTACGAGCCGGAGAACTTACGCGAAGAGAAGACGAGGACGTCTTCTTCGAGGACGATGACGTCTTAGTCAAGGTCATATGCTTAGACTTGATCTTAGGCCTAACCGAAGCCTCTGGAGGAGTATATAACTCATCACGGTAAAGCCTGGGAAGGATGTGAAGTTGCAGGGGTAGAAGAAACAGTCACTCCAAGGGGGACCCTTGGGTACCTGCATTACTTACCTCGACCAACAGGTCGTCTATACCTACCATAGGTTCAACATTTATATCCAGGGTTGCGACATCCGTGGAGATATCCTGGTCTTGTTCAGTCAAGGAGGCCGCCAGCTGTTGTTGGATAAAGGCAATAGAGGGGTCCGCCTCTACCGGGTCGACGTACCCAGTCGCCTTGCCTCCGGGAGATTAACAAAGCTAAACGCTTCTCCAGTATGTAGGGCTGACCCTTGGCGGCGTTCTTGCCAAAACCTCCGACCCAGGCCCGCAGGGTAGCTAATGCCGTATCTCTTACTGCCGGAGCCTGTAAGAGAGGATATATTTTTAGATTTAAGAACCACTTAAAACTAAAACTTAGGATATAACTTAAACTAGATGCCTTAAGTTAAAGTAATGATGAAAACTTAAGAAGTAAAAGAAGCGGAGCGGCATGCGGAGATGGAATACTTACGCCTTCCAAAGCTGGCTCACCAATCGTAAACATATGGTACACGTCTCATGGTACCAGACCTGGATGTCCCCGTGCGGAGTCGCGCATGGAGCATGGGACCGGCAAACTTGTGTCCACAGGGGTCCTGAAGTGTAGCGGAACATCCCGGATGCTCACAGTTGGTGGCCTTTTTGTTTTAAGTGGGAAGACACATGAGTATCTTAAAGGGGTAACACTTACAGACTAAGGACAAAAGAAACTCCGTTAACGTGGCGGAGCTCGGAAAAAATTTGGGCATAACCCCTCCCCTGCATTGCCTGAATAGCTATAATCCCGGAGAGATCCGGTAAATACCTAAGGGAGGGGTGGGGATGGTTTAAGAAACTTAAGATAAACTTAAAGATAACTTAAACTACATGCAAGTAACCGGACTAGGTCCAGTGAAGCGGAGTGTAGTAACTCAGCAATACGGTACGGTTAGTTAAAGACCTATTGTAATGCTCGGGTCAACTATGGTGGACTATACCCTTCCGCTGGATACCAGGACTCCGATAGGGAGGAGCTCTAGTAAGGAGGGAAGGGCGAGATGACATACAGACTCGCGCTAACCCGGAGCGACAAGGAAGTAACGGAGGGGGGGAAGGCCAGAGCCCCCCACAACGTACCACCCGGCCGAGCCGAGAAGCGGAGAGGTCGGAACCAGTCAGGGACTGTCGGACTCCCAGGCCCCTCCGGTGGAGGGGAAGGGGGAGGCAGGCTCGGGCATGCTGGGCGAGCAAGGACAGACCGACACCCCACCCCCGCCCGACTCTATGGGAGAGCGGGAGAGGGGGAAGGGGGACTGGCAGGCGCCTGGCTGACTCGTGATCACGTAGTGACCACGACGGGCGGTAAACTAAGATACGGTAACCAAGCCTAGGCCAACCAACTGATCAGAGAGAAGCTATCGGGAAGCAACCAGAACTGAAAAGCGGTAGCATATAGGCCCATAGGGCGAAAACCAACTGATCAGAGAGAAGCTATGAGGAAGCGACCGAACTGATCAACGGTAGACTAGGCTCTACGAGCCAGGACCTAGGCTAAGCCAGACGCCAACTAACCTAACAACAACAAAACATAAAAATATATAATAAAAATGAAAGAAAGAAGGTAAAATAGTCAGGAGAAAAAATCCAGGAGTGTGCGACTAGCCCGAAGGCAAGTCTACCACTCAAAGCTAGTCAGGGGCCGAGACAAAGAACCTGGACTAGGGTCTGGATAGAAAAAGCCTACATAAGGTGAAATACATACATGTATAACAACTTGAGTAGACTTAATAATTAACGCGGATAATCAAAATAGAGCGTAAAATATAAGGGATGTTTCTAGGTATGGGAGACCAAGAACGAACCCAACATGCGGCAGGACCATGCTGCCATGCTTCCAGCCCCCCGAGAACGTATCTATACCTAAAAAAACGGCAAATACCGTCTCGGGGACGGAAAAACTCGCTAACCGTAAATACTGAGTACTTAACTTAGCTGCTGCGATAGCTGCACGCGTCCATATAGTAAAAATCCACGAAAGGGCACAAAAAACACAGAGAGAAAATTAGCACGTGTGCTCTGGCGCTAACTTATAAAGGATGGCCACTAGAGGCGCAGCAGTCGCAAGCATGGATGGTGTAGTAGTAGTACGAGTGCTCCCTCTGTGGGACGGCTCCCCTCTTGGAGGGTTTTGTAGTGGGAGATTTCTATTGGCATTTGGCCTCGTGGTAGTGGTCTCACTCGCCTAGTGTTCATACCGACACCCTCCTAGAGGGTGAGCGAGTCAGTCATACTGACCTTTTTCTTTATTTTATTTATTCTCTGGTATTGTGTTAGTACATTTACCCTAGAAATAATAGATTAAAGGATATTCGCGCAAGCGACACGAGCTGAGCCCAGAAATGATATTGTAATGATACAATGAAGTTTGTTCATACTTACCTGGCAGATATAATATATAGCTGTATTTTCCGAATCCGACAAATTTAAACACTTACGACACACGCAGTGGGAGTCAGGTGGTTAGTACCCATTCCTGCCGCTGGGAGGGGGTATCAGGAACCATTCCCATTTTCTCTTTCATAATTTTTATTTCCACTGTCTCCTGAGGGGAGGTGGGTGGGTACTTGATTATATATATCTGCCAGGTAAGTATGAACAAACTTTATTGTATCATTACAATATCCATTTTGTTCATGAAACTTACCTCTCAGATATATATATAGCTGAATCCCACCTTTGGTGGTGGGAGTAGACAGAATAGAAGATTTTAGGAAACATATATATGTAGATAACTGATATCTTGGTTTCTTACCTGTTAGCATAGCTGGCTTCGTGGTTACTGCCGCGTAAGTCTGCTTGTGCTACTAGAGTTGCCAGCGAGGTAGAGACCTATAAAGCTGGTGCACTCCAGATGATCTGTCAACAGGGGCGAGGACCATGACGTGACTAGACCATTGACCATACAATGAGGGCAACGAAGTAAAACAAAACCACCTGGCATAGCCTACCAAAGGTATCCCACTTAGACTAAGCTAATGGAAGGGAGATCGAAGGGAGATCCGCCCCAGGCGGTCAACCCCACAACCATAACACAAGTTAAAAACTCCCCTAACCATTAAAGGATAGGATGAGTGCTACCTCCTGCCCCAAACATTGTCTGCAGCGAGTATGGGTCCGAGCGAGTAGCAATTTTCGTATGTTGCTTTCACCTCCCTCAGGTAGTGTGAAGCAAACACCGAATTGCTTCGCCAAAAAGTGGCGCCCAAAATGTCTTTGATTGCCATATTCTTGTGAAAAGCCACCGATGTAGCAATAGCCCTCAACTCGTGGGCTTTCACTTTTAGAAGCTTCATATCACTTTCACTACACTTTTCATGAGCTTCCTTAACTGTACTTCTTAAGAAGAACGCCAGTGCGTTCTTCGACATTGGAAAGATCGGTTTTTTTCACCCGCCGCACCACAAGTTCTCAGAAGAGCCTCTGCATGCTCTGGTTTTCTGCAAATATAATTTGAGAGCCCTGACAGGACACAGGACTCTCTCAGGTTCAGGTCCCACTAGCTCCGACAACCCTTTGATCTCAAACGTCCTCGGCCAAGGGTTGGAAGGGTTCTCGTTCTTTGCTAAGAACGTAGGACTTAGGGAACAAACCGCACTATGATCCTTGAACCCAATGTGCTTGCTTATAACCTGGATTTCGCTAACCCTCTTCGCCGTCGCCAGAGCGGTTAGGAAAATGGTCTTCTTTGTCAGATTCCTAAGCGAAGCTGAATGGAGCGGTTCAAATTGACTCGACATGAGGAACTTAAGTACCACGTCTAAATTCCATGATGGTACTTTCGGTTGGAGAACTTTGCAGTCTCAAAGGATCTAATGAGATCATGAATGTCTCTGTCATATCTCATTAATGTCTCTGTCAATTCGCTAAGTCGAGTCCTCTATGCCTGAAGACTACAGAAAGCACGCTTCTGTAGCCTTTAATCGTGGGAACAGCTAGTTTTACTTCTTTCCTGAGGTGAAGAAGGAAATCTGCTATCTGGCTCACAGAGGTTGAGGTGGAGGAAATGCCCTTCTTTCTGCACCAACTTCTGAAGATGGCCCACTTCGATTGGTATACTGCGATTGAGGAGGGCCTCCTTGCAGTGGCAATCGCCCTAGCCACAGGTCTTGAAAAACCCCTCGCTCTGGCCAACTTCTTGATAGTCTGAACGCAGTCAGACTCAGAGCGGGGAGGTTTTTGTGGTACCTCTTGAAGTGGGGCTGTCTGAGTAGATCTTTCCTTAGGGGCAGAGTCCTCGGAAAGTCTACCAGGAAGGACATCACCTCCGTGAACCAGTCGGCCGCTGGCCAGAAGGGGGCGATGAGGGTCATCCTCGCTCCCTCTGATGCCGCGAACTTCCTCATTACTTCCCCGAGGATCTTGAATGGGGGAAATGCGTAAATGTCTAGTCCCGACCAATTCCACAGTAGGGCGTCTACTGCCACTGCTCCCGGGTCCAGAACTGGGGAGCAATACAGCGGAAGTCTCTCCGTTCGGGAAGTTGCGAAAACGTCCACATGAGGAAGTCCCCACAGCTTCCATAACGACTGGCATACCTCCTGATGAAGGGTCCATTCCGTCGGCAGAAGCTGTCCTTGCCGACTGAGAAGGTCCGCTCGCACGTTCTCCACACCTGACACGAATCTTGTCAGGATCGTGACGTCTTGCGACTTCGCCCATATCAGGACATCCTTCGCGATGGCGAACAGAGAAGGAGAGTGAGTTCCCCCCTGTTTCCTGAGGTATGCCAGGGCTGTGGTGTTGTCTGAGTTTATCTGAACCACTTTGTTGGAGACTTCCTCTTGAAAGAACCTTAGTGCAAGGTAAATCGCTGAAAGTTCTTTGAGATTTATGTCCCAGGGACACCTGTTCCCCTCTCCAGGTGCCTGACACTTCTCTCCTCCTAGTGTGCTCCCCAACCCGTGGAAGACGCGTCGGAGAACAACACTAGGTCGGGGTTCCGAAGCTTGAGCGAAAGTCCTTCCGCAAGCTTCTTTGGATCCGACCACCATTTTAGGTGCTCTTTCACTTCTTCCGTCAATAACAAGACCTCTTCTAGATCTTGTTTGCGCGTCCAATTGCTGGAGAGGAAGAACTGAAGTGGTCGAAGGTGCAACCTTCCCAGAGAAACAAACTTCTCCAGCGAGGAAATGGTCCCCAGCAGACTCATCCATTCCCTCACCGAGCATGTTTCTTTCCCTAGCAAGGCTGACACTTTGTCTAGGCATTGAAGTTGTCGCCCCTGGGACGGAAAAGCCCGATAAGCCACTGAGTCCATCTGAATCCCCAGATAAACTAAGGATTGAGAAGGAGTCAGATGCGACTTTTCGAGGTTCACCAGAAGTCCCAGGACCTCGCTAACGACAAAGTCAGTGTGAAGGTCCTCCAGACACCGGTCTTGCGATGAGGCTCGAATAAGCCAGTCATCCTAGGTAGAGAGAGATCCTTATCTTCGCAAGATGGAGCCACTTCGCAAGATGGAGCCACCTCGACAACGTTCTTCATAAGAACGGTGAACACCATCGGCGCCGTGCTGAGACCGAAGCAGAGTGCCCTGAACTGGAATACCTTCCCTTTCAGGACAAACCGCAGGTATTTCCTTGATCGGGGATGGATGGGGACGTGAAAGTATGCATCCTGAAGGTCTAATGAGACCATCCAATCCCCGGTCTTAAGGCTGTGGGCTAGCACAGATTGAGGTGTCTCCATCTTGAACTTCTGCTTGGTAACGAAGTGGTTTAGGCTGCTGACATCCAGAACAGGGCACCACCCCCCTGACTGCTTCGGCACTAGGAACAGACGGTTGTAAAAACCTGGAGAACTCAGGTCGAAGACCTACTCCACCGCCTGGTTCTCGATCATTTGATCTAGTAGATCGTGAAGCACTTTCCGTTTTTCTCCCTGATATGAAGGAGACAATCCTTTGGTGTCGAAGACAGCGGGTGGTAATTCATGGAAAGGAATTTTGTACCCCTTTCTCACGATGTCCAAGATAAAGCGTCAGGCACCTCTCTCTTCCCAGGCTCTCGCAAAATGTAGAAGTCTGGCTCCTACCGGTGGCTGAAGGACTTCCATCTCACTTCTTGCTCTTAGAAGGAGCGGGGGTCTTGCCTCTGAAAGAGCCTCTTCCTCGAGGGGCTGGCTTCGAGGAAGATCCAGATTGAAAGGGCTTCGATTTCTTCACAGCAGAGGACCCAGAAGACAATGTAGCTGTAGGTTTCCTTGATGACTGAGCCAGAAGGTCTTGGGTTGCTTTCTCCTGGAGACTGGCGGCTATGTCCTTTACCATAGACTGGGGGAAGAGATGGTCTGAGAAAGGAGCGAAAAGTAGATTCGCTTTTTGCGATGGCGAGACAATACACTGGACAGCTCCCCCAGACTAATGGAATCAGTACTTCTGGACCTGGCATCCAAAACTCCTAGGCACCAGTCAAGAAAATTAAAGACCTCTAGAGTCCTGAAGAGGCCTTTAAGGTGAAAATCTGAGCACACTAATGCGTCCAGAGACTTCGAAGAAGACAGAAAAGATCTTCTGGCGGCATCCACAATACTTCCAAAATCTCCTTTGAACCGACGGCTGGAAGTTTAACTACGACGTTTTCTCCCGTCTCGTACCACATACCAGCCTTGCCACAAAGTCTTGAAGGCGGTAAAGCGAAAGAAGTCTTGCCTGAAGCTTTCCTCCTTTCCATCCAATCGTGGACCTTGCGAAAAGCTTGCTTCGTAGAAAGCGACTTCTTCATTTTCACAAAGCCCGAGATCTTAGAAGCTTTGGATGACGAAAACTGAGAGGGAGGAGTACGCGGAGCTTCAGGCTGAAAAGTGTCTGCAAAGACTGATTGGAGAAGATGAGTTAAGACCTTGTAGTCCGTCGAGACGGGAGCCAACTGCTGTTCTTCGTCCACTTCGACGAAAGTGTCACTAACTTCCTCTTCAGACACTGGAGAAGTCGGAGGAAGTAAGGAAGAGTCACGAGCTTTCTCAAAAGAGAAAGAGCGGCGAACAGGAAGAGTTCCCGCTTCCACCTGCGCTTGCGGTGGTGGGAAACTGACGTCCGTAGGTGCGCGCTTGGCGTCCGATGCCAGTCTTCTGGCGCCGGCTGGAGCGCGCTCGACAGCTACAGGTGCTCACCTGGCGTCCACTGGCGCGCGCTTAACTTGCACCGAAGCTCGCTCGGCGTCCACTGAAGCGCGCTTGACTTTCACTGAAGCGCGCTCGGCGTCTAAAGAAACGCGCTTCTTATCAACAGGTTTCGTAGTAGCGGATACAACCGCTTCTCGAGAGCGAGAAACGAGTTTCTCACCTCCTCTAGAGAGCCGCTGGGGGAGGGCAGAACGAACTAACTAGAGGGAGACTCAAACGGAGAGAGAGACGAGCGAGGAGAAGGAGAGGGAGAACGCCTCGACCTCTTCACAGGAAGACTGTCATCCTTCCTACGGCGACGTGGGAAAGTCTCTCTAGAAGAAATCACATCTTGAAGTATGCTGTTTGCAGCGACTGGAGAATCTGCTTGTAGGTGAAGCCTCCTTTTCTGGGAAGGGGCTGATCCTTTTGAGGCAGGAGAGTGGCGAGGGGACGCCTTCATCCTACTCCCAGGAACCGCCACTTCACACCTTAGAGTGACTGCGGCGCTCGAAAGTGTCATCTAGTAAAGACTCCGCCTCCGAAGAATCCTTACACTTCTTCTGCGGAGGAAAGGCAGCAAACGCACTTTTGATTCTAAGTTACGAATCGACTCAAGAATTAAAGATAAAGTATTACCTTCTACAGACACTGCTTCAGGGCCCAAAGGCAACACTACAGGGGTAGGAGCATAAACTACAGAAGGAGGGTTAGCAGGAGAATCATTAAAATCTTGCCTACAACGCAAACACTCCTGGAGGAAGACCTCCTTAACCTATCTCGCTCAAGTTTCTTAAGATAGGTTTCATACGCCTTCCACTCAGAATCTGTTAAGCTTTCACACTCTTTACGACGACTTTCAAACGCACATTCATGCCCCCTGCAAACCTTACAAACAGTATGTGGGTCTACTGAAGCTTTCATTAGCCTGCCTCTACATTCAGACTTAGAGCAAAATCTAGTGCTAGCTGAACTAGACCCTGACATCTTCAAATAAAATCAATACCAAAATCAAATCAATCCACAGTCAATGTGTGCCTAGCCACCGATCCAATTCAGATACCAAAAAAAAACCAAAAGGGATACTCAAGTAGCCAATAAGTTTCCAAAATCTGGACGGAGGTGCTGCAAACGTTGTTTACAGCACCAGCGACAAAAAATTATGAATAGAAAATGGGAATGGTTCCTGATACCCGCCTCCCAGCGGCGGGAATGGGTACTAACCACCTGACTCCCACTGTGTGTGTCGTAAGTGTTTAAATTTCTGTTGGATTCGGAAAAATACAGCTATATATATATCTGACAGGTAAGTTTCATGAACAAATTAGCTGATTCCCATATTAAGAAGAGGATGGTGGGTAGTGCAGCTAGACAAAATTCCGCTCAGCCATTCGAGCTAAAGGTTTCTTATACGAAACCCAAAACATTTTCACCTGATCTGGAAACCTGGTGGATTTTACTACCACCAGAAGTGGATTCCATTTCAGGGAGTAAGGCTCTCATACGTATGCAGCAAAGAGTAGCCTTGCAGAGAAAACCACTTCGATTCAGCCAGCAATGAAAACGCAAGAGGTATGAGGGACCCCTGTGCCTGGGTCCAAAAGCCCTATCAAATGACAGTCACTTAAAATGAATACCTTTACAATATAAAGGTACACTCATATACAAAATTTGTACCTTCACGCTCCCCATATTATTAAAACCCGGGATTTAAACAACACAGCCTAAATAATTGCTCTTTTTCGGTTCAGGAAAAGACTACCCACTACTAGTAGCGTATTAAGGGCTTTACTGTTTTCAAACACAATTCTGTATACGTAAGGTAGTGATCAGGCAAAACCTGAATTGTACTTCTACTGTGACACATCAATCCTATTCTGGAGCAACAAATTGACTTAACACTAAATGAAGTTGCAACTGCTGTTCACATTACGAATGTTTAACTTCAATAAAGTAGAAGATATGGAGCTAGTTCTCATGCACTAGCCTATCCATTATGTCACAGAGGACCTTGTGATCCTTGACAAAGTTTCTAAAATCATAACAAAGGTTAACCTTCACAAAATATCTAAGTTTTCTAAAACTACAAAACAAAAGTTAACTTTTGCCTTCAAGGTTAACCAATGGCAAAAGCGTTATAAGTTTCTAAAAATCCAACACAAAAGGTTAACTTTGCCTCTTCCAGGCTTAACCTTCACAAATACATTCTAGGTTTTCTAAAACCACAAAACAAAAAGTTAACTTTGCCTTCAAGGTTAACCATTGGCAAAGACAGCTAGGTTTTCTAAAACCACAAAACAAAAGGTTGATTTTGCCTCTTCCAGGCTAACCTTTGACCACAACATCTGTTTTCTTAAAACCACAAAACCAAGGTTAATTTTGCCTCTTCCAGCATTTACCTTTGACAAAGATGTTCAAGGTCTCGAAAAGGATGATAAAAATGTTCTATGTTTAACCTTTAAATTTAAATGCCCAACAGGATAGAGAAGTTCCTATTTTCTCCCACCAAGGGGTTAAATTGGAATTCTTACAGGGAACTGTAAAGCATAGCCTTAACATCAACCTCAGCTCTAAGGCAGAAAGCTAAAATAGCATTCCTTTACACCAGCTTAAAGAAGGGTACTGACAGTAAATCTACTTATTAACCACTGCTAAATAAAAGGTTTTACAGTAAATTCAGATAAAGTTTAGACCCGCATCTAAACTCCAAAGAGAGACTGATATAGAGATGAAGGGGCTTCAATCTCAACACCTTACAGTGCTGGTCCTCAGCAAGATCTAAGAGTACTTGATGCAATACCGAGGAAAGTACGTATGGAACGATAACTTTGGAAGTAGACAGTGAAAAGTCTTATCTCCTCTAAACAGAAAACAGTGACGTCTACAAGGTTCCAGATGCTGAAAATTCCTCCAGAATGGTACCCTCAGCAACACAGACCACTGCTTCTGACCCCAGGCCATGGGAGTTTTAAATTAAGGGCAAATCCTATGATAACTTGAAAATCTTATTATTGGGAGGGAACATTCTAACCTCTCCAAGCAGTTAGGGAAATGCCTTAACTGCTTGTAGTAGAGTTGATTTCTTCTCAACGGAAGAATGAGACATCTACCAAGAGCATTGGAAATTCTGAAAGTTTTCCCCTGAGGCTACAAAGGCTCTACAGGAGAAAATGCTATTCTTGAACATGAAATTGCTCAATAGAATTCAGAGTAGATACAAAGAGGCAGGCCTATGAGTCTAAATTAGGCAAAATTTAAGGAAACATCCACTGCTCAAGGCTGAGGGCCAACAAAGTAGTAGTAATCATTCAGCTGTCCCTGTTCATCTACATGCTAGGAAGTTAAATGAGTGTTCCTTAAATCCACACCAAGTGCCAAACTTACGGATGTCAGGGCCCTTGTAGGCAGTTGTTCTTCCTGAATCCCCAATTGCTAAAACACTGTCCTTCCACAGAATGGATGATCAAACAAATATGTTGTTTCATTTCACTCAAAGCAGCAAACTTCCCACAAAGACTTTGTTTCTGACCGGGAATAAACCTGCTAAGCATCCTGATGTCTTTCCACTGCCCTGACATCTAAAAAGTTTTACCAGGTGTAGTTGACCATTCTATGATGTATGCCAGAGGGAAAAGACCAAAACTTGGACTTAAGTTTAAGAACCAAATGGATGATTCCTGGTTAAAGTGTCCCTCCTACAGTCCTGGAGCCAAAGTTGGATCTGGATTACTTACAAATTTAATGAAAGTTATTTGTAAGTCGTAATTCTTACACTGAAACTGTACATTAATTGAGCATGATTATCTGAAAATAACCCGTAAGGCCATGTTTCCTATCCATGTTTCCTACTGAGGAAAGCCCTTACCAAATAGGAAGTTTCTTTCTGGTCTTAAAAATCTTCAAAGCACCACATGCCTATTCATCTTGACCGACAAGCATGCATAATATCATCCCCACATCACTGGATAAGAATGGGGATATAAAGAATTAACAATATAGTGCATAGAAATTGGGCCAGAAGAAGCAACAGGTCCTTGGCCTTTGGAATACTGTTGACAGAGTGGGCTAACTTGAATAACTGATTCAGTAGAAGTGTCTTGCTCCTAAAGTCGACACCATCTACCAATGGGCAACAAGTCCCTGACATAACTTATAGAAGGCTGCACACTAACACAAACAACGTGCACAGAACAGCAATACCTTCTAGTAAAAACCGAAGGCTGCACACTAACCCAAAGTGCACAGAACAGCAATACCTTCTAGTAAAAACCTCTTGAAGGGACCTGCAGGACTGTGGATGTATGGTAAGTGGAATGAATACATTCTGCATGTGTACCACAAGTCTGACCATTCTTTGGAAAAGCACTAAAAACCATGCTAGAATACCAACAAGTATATGGGCAGACACTTACTGTTATTCAGTCTCCAAATGTCCAAGAATATCTCCAATTACTTTTGGGTGTCTTCCTAAAGAATTATCCTTGGACCATCATTCCCTCTATATACAATCTCATACTTAAAGACTTACGAGAGATCTCTGCTGAAGACAAGGGAGAATAAACCAGTGGAGGACAACCAAAAAGAATCACAACTGCCCTTCACTGTTTCCACTATATCATACTGGTCCCAAATCTCTCCATGCATGTTAGGAGGTTGCAACTGTCCATATCCCAGAACCTGAATCTGCACTTATCCCCGAAAGGTATAAATTAAGACTACCAATAGATAATCCTGAGCTGCATAATCAGACAGGAAGCGAAAGCGTTCTCACTTCTTCCAAACAAAGTGAGTATAAGCATGAGGACATTACCCTGCAGCATCAGAAATGAGTTACTTATTTCTTCACTAAAAACTCCCGCTGGGTTGGCGTCTCCACCTCTTTAAGAAGTCGCCGAGACGAGACAACGTAAATAAAAGATAATAACTCAAGTTAGACTGAAAATCCATCAGCATGTCTGTCAGTCTCAAGTTCATTTCCCCACAGGAAAGAGAAAGAAAGCGAACCTCCTATTAAAAGACGGTTAACGGACCAATAAGTGTTGTACAGCAAAAGGCGGCTTCGGCTCTCCGCGACTTTAAAAGACAAGACGACAAGCCAAGGCAGACACAAAGGGAGATTGTGTCCGAGGACGAGAAAAGTTATGAAATGCTCTCAAATTGGAGAAAGTGTTGGTTCTCTTCTCCAATATTTAGAGTGCGCCAAAATCAAGACAATTAAGATATATTCTCTATGTGGCCACTATCCTCAACAAAATGAGGATACACCAAGGCGTAGTGTGGCAACAAACGCCAACCGGCCCAAACGAGTTCCTCCAATTCCATTCAAACTCTTCTTCCGTCAGCGGGTGATGGAAGGAGACAGCTGCCAAAAGGAGGTAAACAAAGAGCTTAAAGGATTGCTCTTTCCTCGCAACCCTTGGCGACAAAACGCGACACTTGTCAATAAGAGGTGACAGCAGCTAAGCCGTGTGCTGAATCGAATCCACCACGACTCAATGAGAGCAAGACAGTTAAGCGACGTCGGGACTCGGCCAAGTTCACATTCTGCACGAGTCAACAATGTCCACAGCACGGTTCCCAGATGTATCAGACCAAATTATCGAACCAAATCTCTTCATATTATCGTATTTTGATTAATAATCGTTTATCGTACAAAGGGTCAAATTATTGTACTCGTACGTCTGGGAACCCTGGTCTGCAGTCCACACGAGTCGACAGAGGGAGAGAGAGAACGAGGCGCCAAAAGTGGGAGGCGGTGGGAGAGGAGTTACAACACTTGCTCCTCGTCCAAAAGCGATCGTACATACTTGAAAGCATTCCTATATGAAACTAAGTTAGAAACCTCTGAAGCTAAAATATCTAACTCGGCGAGAACTTTAGATACTATAGACAGTGTAGACTTGAAAGAGAAACATTAATCAAGGCAGTAGTAAGAAATTTGCCGATAGCCGAAGAGGAAGCACGCAAAGAACAAACACAAGCATTATAAAGAAAAAGGAATATGCTAGCATACAAGAATTTAGAATAACCAAAAGATGAGAGATAAACAGTCGACCGAGTCGACATATCTAAACGTGTAAAACTCGCTACAGATACATTATCATCTTGATAAAATGTCTACACTATATCATATATTATTAAGCCTATGCATGCTAACACCTCAAACTAGGTGCTGAAGACAACAGAATGCACCTACAGAGCAAGCATTAACGCCACTGAAACGGTCCTTATGTGATCTCTTTAACGGTCCTTTGGCGGTCCTTATGTGATCTCTTTAACGGTCCTTTGGCGAACGCTTTAAACGAGATTCAGACCATGAAAGGGCGAAGTAGGTATTGAAGGGCACAGAATCCCATCGTACCGAGAACCGACCCGGTTCCCTGGCAGCGGATGTTTCCAACTGTCGCAGGGCAGTCCTAGGCTCGGGCTACGTACAGACGAGGGCACCAACACCATACTTCTAACAGGGAACGCAAAAATGAGCGCACACTGGAGGGATTCGGAACGTTCCCAGTTCGTGAGGGATTCGGAACGTTCCCAGTACGAACTAAGTTCAAATTGTATTAGAACTAAAAATAGGTTAATGTTCTAACTTCTTGTTACGCTTTTCCTGAACTGAATTGGGACCAAAAGGCGGAGCTACAATGGAAGTCAATACTAGCCTACTAAAATGCCTAGTCTGAGTAGGGATAGCCTGACAGTTTTAAGCCCTGATCTATCTAATTGCTATCACAATCTGTTAGTTCCAGTCTTCCTATATCTGACATATTCAGGCATAAATTTCTCAGAACAATTCCCTACTTTCTTCACATCTAGTAGTTGCAAAATCACACCCTGTACCCCTACCAGTACAAAGGAATGTTGATCAACTTCCAATTCCACCA
The DNA here is from genome assembly GCF_015104395.2 of Macrobrachium nipponense. Taxonomy (NCBI): domain Eukaryota; kingdom Metazoa; phylum Arthropoda; class Malacostraca; order Decapoda; family Palaemonidae; genus Macrobrachium; species Macrobrachium nipponense. The sequence continues at coordinate 44,278,852 of NC_087211.1, read as the reverse complement.
TCCTGGTTACACCAAAACATTCCTACATAGCCTGATGTTATTGGTTTTACTTCTGGTGGACGATATCCTAAGAAAATGAAATTACAATACTGTGAACAGGTTTAAAACAGCCAAACTTCATAGAATACCAACAATCGCCTAGCCGCAATGGCAGCAATGAGAATTCTGACAAGAGCTAAAACATTCGAAACACACCTGGTGGAGAACAGGTAAACTAGACAGTCATCCGGGCAGCCATTCGATTTTTTTGTTTGAATGCCGACTCGCCTAATCGGCGGGGAGATATAGCTAAATTTAACAGTAGGTAAGATTCATCTCAAATAATACACATCCTTGAATGCTGGTACTTGCCCATGGATTGTGTACTGTCAAGACTTGCCAAGTTTAGTAGAGTAATCCTTCGCAATAAAGCCTAAAAAACTCATACTGCAGTATATTCATAGTAATTGTCTACATGCTCTGAAAAGATCAAGAGAACAGTAGCTGTTGCACCTAAAATGCAGCCATAATGGTAGCTTTTGGAGATCTCTTTTCAAGGGGATGTAAGACTGCTTTAGTAGGAACAATATGACTAAAATCCATGGGCAGATGAGCACTATTAAGTAGAGATTTCATAAAGTAACATCAAAGTAAGGAGGTGTAGCACTGCAAGCTGTTCACATAGTGCATTGTATGATTTACCATTCCCACGAAGTATCTAACAAGGACACTGTCATGGATATTGGTGAGGATGACAACTAAAATCTAACAAGTACAAACTCATATTGAACATACTTAAAAGATGCTTAACTCACAAAGCAAACTATGAGGAAATGAGAACAAAATTTAAAGATACGAAATTAAATATTTTAGGCCAACATTGCTACATATTTAAGACAACATTACTACAATATCTCTTAAAATGAGCAGGGTCATCAATAATACAAACACCCTCCCACAGTTTTATAGAAAATACTCACATGAATACTGTTGTAACAGCAAATTACAAACCATAAAATAAAAATAATGTCTACACAAAAAGGAAAAGATGACAAGGATAAAGTCATGGTGGCTGCTTGTAAATGTGTCTACTATCCTTTCACCTCCAGCTTATACAAAAGCAATTACTTTAACAAATAAGAAGTCTTGCCCTCTAACAAGGCAAACCTCACTTGAATCCAAATTAACAATAGACTTTAATTTGATGGTGAAGTTTGATCTCTCCTGCTTGACAGGCAACATGCTCATAAATCCAGGCTTCATTGTATATTAAGGTTAAAACAACTACAAAAACAGATGATAAAGTTACAATTTCTAAACCCAATTATGACACAAATACATAAAATCATTATTCATTTGAGTAAAGCAATACGAGACATACAGAGAAGCCTATAACCTTAATAACAAACAAGTTTTATCACTACAATTTATAAAAAGTCAAAATCAGAAGCACATCTACATATTAATACTAATGGACCAAAAAATCCATAAATTCTAAAATGGCAGAGAGAGAGAGAGAGAGAGAGGGAGAGAGAAAAAAAGGGGAAACTTGGCATTATAAAGTTTATAATGTAAAAAAATAAACTGCTTTATTTAATATATGAATATTCTGAAGATGTTCTTGTTCAATCACAAGGCCCAGCAATACCTGAAACATTCCTCTTAAGGCTTAAGTCTATTATATATATATAAAAATGAAGTTTTTATGTTAAAACAAAGTTTAATGTATACTTACCTGGCAGGTATATATACGTATAGCTATATTCTCTGTTCCACCTGGCAGAAATTTTATTTTCAAAACTCGCGGCAAACGCTAGTAACCTATTAGTAGTTCAGGCACAACCACCACCCCGTTACCGTGGCGCTAGCGCATAGGAACCGTTCCCAATTGGGCCAGATTTTCTCTGAACCCTGTCTCCTGAGGGGAGGAGGGTGGGAATTTAAATATATATACCTGCCAGGTAAGTATACATTAAACTTTGTTTTAACATAAAAACTTCATTTTAATGTATGACACTTACCTGGCAGGTATATATATAGTTGATTGACACATTTGGAGGTGGGTCAAAGACAGCAACATTATTAGAGTATAAAAATATTATTAAAATATTATTAAAACTCTAGGTTCCTTACCTGCTAAGGTAGCTGACTTCATAGGTCCTGCCTCTAAGCCTGCTTAAACCTTAGGAGCTCTCAACAAGGAAGTGTCCTGTATGTTTGAAGAAGCTAAGACTGGAACTGACAACTGGACGTGACCAATGTGTTGACAGAACCGTACAGCCCTCTTATGCCACGGCATTCAAGCTAGTAATAGATCATTTACCTGAACTACACACACACCATCACAAGATAATACTAACAAGACTGATAAAAGTACCGAACACTTTTCTCAGACGACCAAAAACACAAACACCATCACCTAATAAAATCAACTAGCTTAAAAGAAGGTTATGGGGTAGTAACTCCTTTGCCCAATACTGTACCAGAGGACACGTATGGACCTAGCGTCTGACAATTATCAAAGGTTGTCTGAATATCCCTAAGATAATGAGACGCAAATATTGAATTAGTTCTCCAAATATGTGGATTCAATAATTTCCTTGAGGGCTGGCCTAAAATTCTTTTTAAAAAGCTAATGAAGTCGCAACTGCCCTGACTTCATGAGCCTTCACTTTCAAATACCAAAGCTCTGCTCTTGACACAACATATGAGCTTCTCTAATCAACTCTCTCATGAAGAAGGCTAGAGCGTTCTTCGTCATGGGTCTACTGGGGTCTGTAACTGAACACCACAGAGCATCAGAATTCCCTCTGATATCTCTTGTTCTTTCCATATAAAAACGCAATGCTCTCACTGGGCAGAGAACTCTTTCTTGCTCGTGACCCCACTGACTCAGACAGACCCAAAACTTCAAAGGATCTTGGCCAAGGAGTTAGCTGGATTCTCATTCTTGGCCTAAGAAACCTTCTTGGAATGAACACACTGCGTTGCCATGTCTCCATCCCACCTTCTTCGATATGGCCTGAAGCTCACTAGCTCTTTTAGCGGTTGCCAAAGCTACTAAAAGATAGTTTTCTTAGCAACATCTCTCAGAGAGGATTTCTCTAAAGGCTCGAATCTGCTAGAGGTTAAATACTTCAAGACCACATCGAGGTTCCAAGCAGGTGGCCTGCATTGTGGTTGTTTCTTTGTACCAAATGACCTAATCAGATCTCTAAGGTCTAAGTTATTCGAGATGTCTAGATCTCTGTGTCTAAACACTGAGGTTAGCTACTTTTATAACCTTTGATTGTCGAAACTGACAAACCCAATTCCTTCCTCAAGTATAGAAGGAAATCTGCGATTTGGGTCACAGAGGTACTGGATGAAGAGACTTTCCTGTTCTTACACCACTTCCGGAAATTCTCCCACTTCGACTGATATACTGTGATTGTGGAGGTTCTTCTGGCTCTAGCCACTGCACTGGCCACCTCTCTAGAATATCCCCTCGCTCTGACAAGACTTTCGATAGTCTGAAACGCAGTCAGACCCAGAGCGAGGGTATTCTTGTGAAACCTGTCGAAGTGGGGTTGTCTGAGTAAATCTACTCTTAGAGGAAGAGTCCTTGGCGTATCTATTGTCCATTCCAGTACCTCTGTGACCAACTTTGGGCCGGCCAAAACGGGGCTATTAAGGTCATCCTCGTTCCTTGGCTCTCCCTGAACTTCTTCATAACTTTCCCCAGTACCTTGAACGGAGGAAAAGCGTACACATCTAAGTTTGTCCAATCCATCAGGAATGCGTCGACCGCCACTGCTTCCTGATCTGGAACCGGAGAGCAATAGGTTGGTAACCTTTTTGTTCTGGCTGTCGCAAACAGATCTACTACCGGACGGCCCCACAACTTCCACAGGCTCTGGCAAACCTCCATGTGCAACGTCCACTCCGTCGAGAGAAGTTGTTCTCTTCTGCTCAACAGGTCCGCACTCACATTTTTCTCTCCTTGTATAAACCTGGTGAGCAGCACAACACTTTCCTCTTCCGCCGCCCAAAGCAGAACTTCCTTTGCCAGCTTGTAAAGGGGAAAAGAATGAGTCCCTCCTTGTTTGCGGATGTATGCCAGAGCCGTGGTGTTGTCCGAGTTGATCTGCACTGTCTTGTCTCGAATCAACTCTCTGAAGTGCTTCAAGGCCAAGAAAATTGCCATCAGTTCCTTCCTGTTTATGTGCCAACTTGTTTCTTCCTTGCTCCAAAGTCCGACACCTCTTGAGGGCCTAATGTCGCTCCCCAACCCGCGTCCGACGCGTCGGAATACAAGACGAGGTCTGGGCTCTTCTGCTGAAGCGACATCCCTCTTGCTAACCTGCCTGGAGTTAGCCACCACTTTAATTCCTCCTTCACTTCGGCAGGAATTAGAAACTGGAAGGAATCCGGTTGCAATTTTCTTGGCCATGAATCCTTCAGGAAAAACTGTAGAGGTCTCATGTGCAGTCTTCCTAAAGAAATGAACCTCTCTAGCGAAGAGAGTGTGCCCAGTAGACTCATCCACTCTCTTGCTGAGCATCGGTCTTTCTTTAGAAAGTCCTGCACTTTCCGAATGCATAGAGCTTGCCTTTCGGGGGACGGAAAAAGCCCGAAAAGTCACTGACGATATCTGAATCCCCAAATAAACTATCTGTTGTTGGGGATTCAATTGAGACTTTCCCATGTTTACCACCAGACCTAGGTCTTTTTGCTAAATTCAATGTTTGATTCAAGTCCTCCAGACATTGACTTCTTGATTGGGATCTTATCAACCAGTCGTCCAGATAAAAAGACACTCTGATCCCTTTTAAATGCAACCATCTCGCCACATTGGACATCATCCTCGAGAACACTTGGGGGGCTGTGCAAAGGCCGAAGCACAGGGCCTTGAACTGAAAAGACCCTGTCCTGAATCACAAACCTTAAATACTTCCTGCTTCCTGGATGAATCAGAATATGAAAGTATGCGTCTTGTAAGTCCAGGGTCACCATCCAGTCCCCTGGACGTACCGCTGCCAGTACTGAATCGTTCGTCTCCATAGTGAACTTGGTCTTTTCTACGAAAATATTCAGTTGACTTACATCCAGAACTGGCCTCCAACCTCCCGATGACTTTGCAACCAGGAACAACCGGTTGTAAAATCCCGGAGATTCGTGATCCAGAACAGGCTCTATGGCTCCTTTCTCTAGCATGGCGAAGCCTTACTTGCTCCCACAGAGCCGCTTTCTTCACTAAATCGTTGTAATTTGCCCCGAGGGCTCCTCGGAGATGTTGCGAGAGGAGGTTTTGAATTTTGGCCTAGCTAACTCCTTTCTTTCTCTATAAAAATGAATAATCTACCCACCTGTACGCTTTCTCCAACTCCAGTACACTCCAGAAATCACCTTAAAACACCAGCACCACAAGACTTACGACCCAAAAAACAACTCCTACCAGACAGAGAGCTCTCCCCTACCAACCACACACCACCACGTGCTTTCTACTGCCCCGTGTTATTGTTTACATCCGCCGGCCGACGCCGCCGCCATCTTGTCTATGACGTCACAGCCTATGACGTCACAACACAACTTAAATACATCAACAGACACCTTCTAGAATCTACCACATGTTGTCTATATATAGGACACCCACCATATTTCAACAAATGCATAAAATACCCATAACAATTATACAATATATAATCACACTTATCTATACCCATAACAATTATACAATATATAATCACACTTATCTCTTTCTCCCTCCCCTCCGACTGTTTAACCTAACCTCTAGTATTCCCCTCTTAATTTCCTTCGTCCTCCAACTCTTTACCCTCTACATAATTTCTAATACATTCCCCTGAAACTCCTGCTTTAGTTAATACATCAGCCACTTGCTCCTTTCCTTTTATCCATCTCACCTCCTTTATTTCCCCGGATTCAATGGTTTCCCTTATTGCAGCAATATCTATTTTTTAATCTCTTGCTACTTACCCACCAGTGCTCGATTTGATGGCGGTCATTAGTGTTTTACTATCAGTGTTAACCAAGGCTTCTAAATTTCTCCCTCCTACTACCTCTTCCCACAAATGCTTGAAATATATCAATCCTTCTACAGCTTCCCCAACACTCAGGGCTTCAGCCTCAATGGTGGATTTTGCCACTCTCCTGGATTTCCTAGACTTCCACCATATGGGACTTCTCCTCTTCCCATCTGTCAAAGAAATAATATAACCCAGTTGAGTATGGCCATCTTCTATGTTTCCAAATGAAGCGTCTGCATAGGCTTCCCAATAAACCCTTTCTTCTTCCATCTCACTTATTGTAACTTCGCCCATCATGCTCTTAGTTTTTCTCACAATTTTAATAAGTTTCTTCATATCCTGAGTTGTTCCTTCTTTAAATGCTTTACTTAATTCGCTAATATCATATGATATTTCTGGCATCGTGTGTAGTGATACCCAATTCAGCTGTCCTACCAATGATCTGTACTCTGTTAACTCTTTTTGGTTCTAAGCACTGCTACATTACCCGTATATTCTTTCTAGCCTCTGGTTCTCTTATGGAATTTATATACTGCCACTGATTAAGGGAAAAATCTATTCTCCTTCTGCTCTATTACTACTCCTATATACTTGAACCTTTTACTCTCTTGTTCTCCTACTTGCAATTTTACTTTCCCAATCAATCTCCCAATCGTTTCCTTTAAGAATCCTTCAGTTCCTCCGTAGCAAAAATCATCTACGTGTGTACACAAAATGCCTTCCAATTTATTGTTCTTTTTCCAAAAGAATATATTAGGTTCTAGTCTACTTCTCTCACCTTGAAGCTCCTTCACTACTTTCACCACTTTACAATACCATGCTTTTGCTGCATCCTTGAGCCCATAGACTGTTTTCTTCAACTTCCATAATCCCCTCCAACCATCTTCCCTTGGTGGCTTCAAGTACACTTCTCTTTGTATCTCATCACCTTGTAAATATGCAGTTTTGACATCCAATGTAAACAATTCAATTTTCACCTTTATTATGGTTAGACAGAATTTTAAAATTTCAGCATTGCATGTGGGAGCATCCTTTTCCCACTCAGCCATTCTTCTTCAAACCCTCTAGCTACCAATCTTGCTTTATATCCTTTCCCCCCCTTTTATCTTTTCAGTTACTATCCATCTTGTAGATATAGCTTTTTTGTCCAAATCATTTACCTCCTCATATACTGGTTTATCTCTCCCAACTTAGAAGTTCTTTTTTCTTTAGCTTCCATTATGCTTCTATTTTCAAATCCCAGCAACACCTCCTCTTTCATCTTCAATTTTTTCTACCTGACTATAATCCCTCAAGTTAACCCACCCTTTGTCACTGACTGTGAGTCTCGTATATTGTACGAATCAGCCCATGCTTGGCTTGATCTTTTTCCTGCAAGACCTAAAATAGTCCATTCTTCTACTTGTCCTGTATCATTGTTTATAGCCCTAACTCTATTTCCCTTTTTGAATTTTGGTATCTCTTCCATTAACTCGCTTTCTATTGACCCACTTTGCCCGTTATCTTCCACTGTTTCCTCTCACCTCTCTTTCTATAGTCTCTTCTGTGTCGCATTCTTCTCTCACCCATTATCTCCTCTCCTTCCAGCCAATCTACTTTCCCTTCATTTGGGCCATCTGACCTACCTTTCACCCCATGGGATTTATCTATTCTAGCCGATATCTCTTCTGTATCTGGTGATCGTCGTTGAATCCTTGTCACATGTATCCTAGCTACTTCTCTTAAAGAATCCCCATGTTTGACTATTATTGTTTTCCCCACCCGATACTCCACTACCTGAGCAGGTCCTCTCCATTCATTTTCATTTTCCCTCTTATAGAATACCTCATCTCCTACCACTGCTTCTTCAAATTTATGTTCTCTGATGTTTTGTTTAGCGCTATTCTTATTTTATTACAGGACTCATTTTTTGTTTTTAAATGCTGTCCTTTCCCCTGGCCTTGTGCATTGCATTCAGTGTGTCCCTTACCATAACCCTCTTCCATCCCTTTTTCTCTGCTTGCAGGACTAGAACTTTCTTCTCCTATTAGGTTAGGCAGTGAAGGGTTTTTTTCCAAATACTAATTGGTTGGGAGAGAACCTCCATTATTCATTAAACAGTTCCTAGCACTCACTACCCATTTCAAAGCTAGGGACCAATCTACTTCCTCTTCCTCCATCATCTTCCTTACACTTCCCTTGATCATGCCTACGGTCTTTTCACATAATCCTTGGCTTCCACGGAGATTCTGATGCTGTGGCTAATACTTAATATTCCATTTTTCTGCCATCCTCCTTACTTTTGTTTTTCATTTTGAAATTCTACCATTATCTGACAATATTTTGGAGGGTGCTCCAAATATAGCAAACCAGCACTCAAAAGTATCTTTTATTATAGTTTCTGGTTTCTATCTTTTATCCAACAGGCCTGACAATATCTCGTTGCCATATCCACTATTACCAAGAACTTTCTCTCTTCTATCTCTCCCACATCCATCGCTAGACTTTCATTGAACGTTTTACTCCAAGAAAAGCCTACTACCGGTTTGGCGGGGTTTCTTTTGTATTTTTTTACAAACCTCACAATTTTTAATCAGTTCCGTTAGTAACTTTCTTATTTCCTCTTTTTCTTTTTCGATTAACCCATTACTCCATTGTGCTTCCTCTGTTAGCTTCCATATTTTATCTCCACTTCCATGACCAAACTGTAAATGTAATTTCTTCATTGTGTTCTTAATTTCCCTCGGATTCTTTCCCTTCCAACCCTCCAGTAATAATTCTTCTACCTTCCTCCTCCTTATAGGTACTCTTAAATGACCCTGTTCGTCTTCTCTTAACTCTACTTTCATTCCCCCCTAATACTTCTACTATGACACAATTTTCTTTCAAATTTAGGGTCATACCCATTTTACTCATGGTTTGCTTACCTATCAGCCAGGGTATATCACCTTGCAGAATTTCCGTCTTCAAATAAAACTTTCTGTTTTTAGTATCACAGGTATTTCTATTATTCCTCTGGACTTATAAGATGTCTCACCAAAATTAAACACTTTATTAGACTCTGTCCTAGTGTCCCTCATTCTCCTCAACTCTTCCTGACTCAAATCCATGACAATACGTGCTAGTCACAATTCCCCGCAAACTGTTGATTTACTGTGTCCAAAATTGCATCAACCACCTCCCATGATGCTTCCACTATTTTTATTAACTTCTCCTACATAAACCTCTTCTTCTTCTGTCATTTTCTGTTTTTACTTATTTTCTTCTAGTCTTGTTTCAGTTTTCTTCCTATTATGAAATTCTGAGGACAATCCCTAGCCCAATGCCATTCTGAGCTGCATATTGCACATACTGTTACCTTCCCTTCTTTGTTTATAGGATTTCTACCACCCTTCCTCGGTTCCATCTTCCCCGATATCTTTGGTTTTCCCTCCCTCTCCCAGAACTGGCATTGCCTTCTGACGAACCCCACCATTCCCGTTCCTCTTTAGTCCCTAATCCCTCAAAATAGTCTTTTCATTGTTTGCGACACTGTTCCGTACTCTAGCTTTTCTTGCCCACAAGCCGATAATACCATTTGTTTTTGATTTTCCGTGAGATTTGCTTGCTCTATTACATGATACCCCTTGACTTCGCCTTCAAGCGCGCCTTTCCCCATTGCTCTTTCACACTCAGATGCTGCCTTCTCGTATCTAATTAAATAGTCCGCCATATTTTCACTAGATTCTCTTCTTATTAGAAGGTATCTTTTTATTCTACCGTAATTCTCCATTACCGAGTCTTTTAGATAGGCTTTATCTAGTTTCTCTAGGATTAACTTTGGACCCTCTGTACCAGTAAGTTTATCTTTATCTAATGCTTCCACTAGCTCTCGGGCTTTCCCTTTTGTAAGCTCATTCTCATTTCTATCGCCGGGTATTTTGTATCTTCTCCATACAACAATAGCCAATCTTCGGCTTGACCTTTCCATTCTTTGTATTCTTCTTGTATCCCGCTAAACCTAGGACATTCCCTTCTCCATCTAGTAGTCTCCCTTTGTTCACTGTCGGATCCAGGCATCTTTGATCAACCACGCTCTGCTACCAGTTTGAATTTTGGCCTAGCCTAACTCCTTTCTTTCTCTATAAAAATGAATAATCTACCCACCTGTACGCTTTCTCCAACTCCAGTACACTCCAGAAATCACCTTAAAACACCAGCACCACAAGACTTACGACCAAAAAACAACTCCTACCAGACAGAGAGCTCTCCCCTACCAACCACACACCACCAACACGTGCTTTCTACTGCCCCGTGTTATTGTTTACATCCCTGCCGACGCCGCCGCCATCTTGTCTATGAGTCACAGCCTATGACGTCACAAACACAACTTAAAATACATCAACAGACACCTTCTAGAATCTACCACATGTTCTATATATAGGACACCCACCATATTTCAACAATGCATAAAATACCCATAACAATTATACAATATATAATCACACTTATCATACCATAACAATTATACAATATATAATCAGAGGTTCTCTTAAGAAAGGGAATCTTGTACCCTTCCCGAGCTACGTTGACAGCCCAGGGATCGCCTTCATGTTCTGCCAAACTTCCCAAAAACCTTGAAGTCTGGCTCCCACTGTCGTCTGGAGGACTGATATCTCATTCTTTAGAGGTGGTCTTGGCTCCTCTTTTAGTGGGTGGTACTCTCTTACCCTAAAGGAGGGTCGAGCGAATGTTCTGCCTCGAAAGGGCTGTTGCGAAGGCCTAGTTTCCTTTGGAGTTTTCTAACAACTTGGATGGTAAGAACTTCTTAACTGAAGACGAGAGAAGATCTTGAGTGGCCTTCTGAGAAAGGGAGAGAGCTATATCCCTAATCACCTCTGAAGGAAACAGCTGTTTTGAAAGGGGAGAGAACAGCAACTCCGATTCTGAGAGTTAGAAACTCCTTTTGAAGCGAAAGAACACAACAGCGATCTCTTCTTTAGTGCTCCTGCTGTGGAACAAAGAAGCCAGTTCATTCGTTCCGTCTCTCAGAGCCTTTTGGCCATGCAGGACATAATGCTCTTAGCTGTTTCTATATCCTGCAAATCCTCTTCTTCTAGGGAGTTCGCCAGTGCTCCCAAAGACCAAACTAGGAAATTGAAGACTTCGAAAGTCCTAAAAATCCCTTTAAAAAGATGGTCAAACTCGGCACGAAGTCCACCAGACCTTAGCAGACTGTAACGCCTGTCTGCGTGAAGCTGTCTACTACTGGAGAAGTCCCCCTGGGAGGAGGCAGGTACTCCCAGGCCTAGACTTTCTCCAGTAGGCGTACCATACTCCTGACTTCGATGCTAACTTAGCTGGTGGAAAAGCAAAAGAGTATTTTCCCGCTTCTTTCTTATCCTTCATCCAGTCATTCACACGTTGAAGGGCCTTCTTCGCCGAAATTGACAGAGTCATCTTAAGGAAAGAGGACTTCTTTGGAGTCCTAGTCTTGGAAAACTGTGATAAGGGAGATAAAGGAGCTGTCGGTTTGAATTCCCCTTCAAAATAGAAAGAAGACGTGAAGTCAGAAACCCTTATATCTGAAGAAGGTTCCGTATTCTTTTCCTCAACTAATTCCAATTCCTCTTCTGCTGAAGAAATGTCTTGCAAATCACTGTCGTGTGACGCTTCGCTGACGGAATAACGTCCTGCCGCCTGTGTCCTGCGGCAAAAGAATCGGGCGTCCTAAGCCGCCTGCGTCCTGCGGCTAACGAAGAATCGGCGTCCTGCCGCCTGCGCCTGGCTAACGAAAACGCGCCGCCGCCTCTCGATGTCCTGCCGCCTGCGTCCTGCGTCCATCGTAGACACATCTGCTTCCTGTCGCCTGCGTCTTGCGTCCACAATTGATCCCGAGTCCTGACGTTTGCGTCCTGCTTCTTCCGAAACCATTTTCTTCTTCCTGCGTTCTGCGTCCTGAATAACCAAGCGATCGCCTGTCCTCGTAGCGGCAGTGCGTCCTGCGTCCTCGGTCGAACGCAGTCCTTGTCTTCCCTCTTAGAAGACTTAACGGGAAGGAAATCGTGGCTTCCGCCTCGAAGATGCCTGCACAGGCGCATCCCAAGACTTCACAAGAACTGCCAGCTTAGACTGCATTTCCCTTAAGAAAAACCCTTCGTACTATCATCTTGTACTCTACCCGACGGAGATAGACGAGGGGAAGATAAACAAGAAGATGGAGGAGAGTCTCTCCATGTCGAAATCCAAGGACGAGAAGGCCGTACTTAAGTCCTCTTTAGTACGAAAAAAATCCTCTTCCTCTTGATCGGAACTGCGTCCCCGTCTTCCGAGGAGGACAACACCTCAGGACTACTCCAAGCCTCACGATCTTGAGCATGTCTCTCGAGAGCGGTCGATGTCCTGAAAGTCCTCTGAGGGGGCGAGACACAACTGCATACCGACGTTCCTGCTCGGAAGTCGAACCATCCGAGGACGCACACTTCCCAGTTACGCCTTTTCTGCGGCGAACTGCAACAGCCTGGGAACTTGCAACAGGACTGTTCGAAGGGACGCCTGACCGCGACAAAACCTCTCTCGCCTCCCTTCGGACTGTCGACATGCCTTCTCCCTTGGGTCTGGGAGCTTGACAGAGGTCTAGGTCTAGGAGCACGAGAGAGACGATCAGACTCGCCCCCTCCCCCTCCACTACACTTTTCAACTGACATCAAAAGCACTAACTTATCCGTAAGTCGCTGTATCTGGTCGCCCATGGACGCAAGGGCAGCGAACACCTTCACAATTTGTGTATCGTTCGCCTCCTCCGATACAGCAGCGGGCGCAGGAGATACCTGGGGAGAAGGAACTACCAATTCTACGTTAGAAGGAGCTGGAGAGGAAATACATTCACTCCTTTTACTAGAAGAATTCGACTTCTCACTACGAGAAACAGATCTCCTTACACGATCTTTCTCAAGCCTTTCAACATATTTCATAAATATCTTCCATTCCTTCTCTGATAAATTCTCACATTCAAAACACCTATTCTCCCAAAGTACACACATTCTCTCTACACTTCTTACAAATGGTATGAGGGTCGACCGAAGCTTCGGCAACTTACCTTACACCCCTCTTTTACACAACTCTAAACATACTTCCAGTATCAGACATCTTTAAAGAACAATCCAAAGCGAATGCCAAGCTAACGTTTCCGAGTACAATACCAAAGATCCATGAAAAAGTCAGCAACGAGAATGAAAATCCCTAGGCAGGGAACCACCAACAATGTTGCCGGTTTCGGTCTGGCAGAGAAAATCTGGCCCAATTGGGAACGGTTCCTAGCGCTAGATCCACGGTAACGGGGTGGTGGTTGCCTGAACTACTAATAGGTTACTAGCGTTTGCCGCGAGTTTTTGTTTTTAAAATTTCTGCCAGGTGGAACAGAGAATATAGCTATATATATACCTGCCAGGTAAGTGTCTATACATTAAACAGTAAAATTAAAACAAATAACTACTCTACCTGGTGGTGTGGTGGGTGTGTGAAAATGTTATTCATGGAGTTATTCAAAACAGGTGGGGGAAGTCTGTTAGCATCTGCTGGAAGGCCCTTCAAGTGCTCTGAGGGCTGCAATAGTGATGAAGGCATGGGAGGAAGCGTGCTTGGCCAGGTATTGCCGAACCCAAAACTTCATTATTTACAATTCCTGTCCCCTCGTGATGAAGACCCCATTCCTCCATTATTCTCACCAGCCTAGTAATTCAATAAATCAATTTTAGTATATATGGATCCATTATGCAAATAGTCTACAACCTTAATAAAATGGTAATTTTACTTAAATTTACAAACCACATTTACATAAAGATTAATTGTTGTTCACTGCAGACAGGTTACAAATAAGATTACTAGCCACTCAGTGGCGTGGTCGGTGGCTGCGAGTTCGATTCTCTGGCATTGCACTGAGGTGTGAGAGGTGTGTATTTCTGGTGATAGAAATTCACTTTCAACGTGGTTCAGAAGTCATGTAAAGCCGTTGGTCCCGTTGCTGAATAACCACTGGTTCCATGCAATGTAGACCAAAAAAACAAACAAACAAAACAAATAAGATTACTGTCATAGTAATAAGTGGGCACCAAAAAGTAGTTCCTTCTCACCAGTGAAAGGCAAAACAACTCACTTTATATACAGATGAACTGACAGCCATAGAGGCAGGAGAATGACTTCACCCTATGCCTGAAAAGCAAGCCACAGCAATAAAAATTACTGTTGCATGTAATTTGTGCCTCCAATCATTTAGCCATGCTTTCAAATATCTAAGAAAACTGGTATGCTGAAGAAATATTTCTGGATTTTGGAGACCTTCCTTCCCTCACAAAATCCCTTTCATTTTTTGTGTTAGTCTCCTTTTTAAATACTGCTTCCTGGATTTTCATCAGTTGACTTACTTCTTAAATTGCCAGTGCTGTCACCATTCTATCCCTCTGACACAGGGCTGTCACTGCTATAGCCACAATCATAACATTACAGTACATACCATTAAAAATACTGATTAATGTATGGGATTATAGACATGTCAAACAATTAATGGAGATAATCTTGTGATAGCAGCACAAAATTCTGATTGCCTGAAAGTCCCCCCTTGGTTAGTTTTAGTGTAATTTAATAAAAAAATAAGGTAAATAATTATGGTAAATCCTGAATTAGCAAGAAGCAATAAGATGCAATAAATCATAGATTATAAATATTTTAGAGAATGCTAATGCAAAGCACCCTCTAGAAAATACATTAATAAATGCAAATAAAGTGCACAAATTAATTACTAACTAATAAAGGATAGTGAAACTGTTTATACATTAACCAAAAGCAGGGAAAGCCCAGAAAATAGAAATAAAAAATGAATAAATAATTATGAAAAAAGGAAAAAAACTAGCCAACTTGCCTAAGACAAGACAATCTAACTTTGTCACATCAATTACCTAATGATTCCTTACGACTTAGTAAACAGCAAACATTGCACCTACATAGTACTAGTACATTGAAAGCCGAAGACAGGTAAATAAAATATTTATAAATTTAGTTAGCCAGAGCACTGGAGCAACTGAAAAACCCTTGTAATAGATCATTTGAAAAAAAAAATTGAAACTACTTGCAACTTGTACTCATTACCAAATGCCAGCAACTCAGGTCCCCCATCCAAAGAATCATTGTTTAATTAATGAATGAATCACCATTTCCTGTACCTCTGTAAGGAGAGCCTGTACTAGTATGAATTAAAATCTAGTCCAAAGCTAAATGTTAAGCCACTATAATGGCTATAGAGACTGAATAAGAGCGAGATAAAGAGAGTAGCAAATCTACAGTAAATAAATATAATCTGGGAAATTCCAACTGTGTCACCAGCTTGACAGACATACACAAAGTGAAGCAGGTGATGGAAGGGTCCCAATGAACCAAATGGTACATGCACGGCAACCAATATCCTATTTGATTATGTCTGTAGTCTAAAGACTGTAAAGACTGGGGCAAAAATATTGGCTAGATATGAGTGACAGGTTTAGAAAAACACATTTTATCAATAAATGGATGGAATACAAAATGAAGCTGTTTCTACAATGTTACAAATCAGAATTACTAAACTTTTTATGCTCAAAGTGTTTCTTCCAAAATTTAATAAACAATATTTGATAAAAGTCTGTACAAAAACAAAATGACAATTTGTCGAAAATTGCATTTTTCCTAACTATACAAACCTGAGGTCCTTTAACAATAGGAAGGTAACTAGCGGCCGCTGGGACGGTCGTAAGCTTCGAACAAGGGGAGAACGGTAGTTAACTGCTTGTCCGATCGTGCGCGCGCCCGCGCGCCCGAGAGGTGAAGAATCACTTTTGCTTTAGGCCCATGCAAAAAGTTGCAAGAGTGAGGGGTGGCATGAGGTGGGACTATATGTAAAGGACCTCAGGTTTGTATAGTTAGGAAAAATGCAATTTCGACAAATTGTCATTTGTTCCGATACGTAATACCAAACCCTCGGTCCTTTAACAATAGGAAGACTCACTTCTTGGTGGGAGGAATCTGAGTCTTTTTGGTGAACAGACTGGTGTGTCCAACCCTGGAGTGCCTCCCTGGTCGTAAGAAGCAAGGGAGGGATCCAAACCTCTGTCCGATTGACGGGGTGTGCACCGCAGGATCAATGGTCAGACCTCTGGGCCAAGTACTAAGAGAGAGGCAAGCGTATCTCTTCGTACCAGCAAGCAAGAACTTGTTCCTGTTTGCAAGAGACAATCATAAAATGATGGGTTTGTCTCAATTTGGCATCCACTTCCTCCCCCTTGTTGGAGGAAGTGGTGGATATTTACTCCTATCCCTACTGAAAGGGATAGGATGGTGCTCTATTGAGTAGCTCACCTGCATCTCGTCCTTACCCAGCAGGGTGACGACCGTGTCCCTCTACCCAAAGGTAGAGGGAAGAAAAAGATGGGAAAAGGAACCAGTCACACTCTCATTCCTCATCCATTCTTACGGTCACACCAGACTCGATGCTGTTCAGCCCTGCGAGGGTCTGGGTTAACTACACAACGTGTTGAGCAACCACCACGGTTCCCAGGAAAAAAGATCCAAGGAACTGTGGGCAATATCCTGAAGGTAGAAGGAGGTGCATGCGGTCCGGTTGGACCAGGCGCCTGCCTTCATTACCTGCGCCACGGAGAAGTTCTTGCGGAACGCGAGAGAATGATGAAGAGGCGTCCACACTCATCCTGGTGTCGAGTTTCTTCAGACAGCTCCGTCGCACCTTCACAGGACAAAGCAGCATAGCCTTCGTATCGGAGGTCGGTGACGTCCATTAGGGAGGGTATTGTGAAGGAACCTCGAACCAATCGTCAGTTACCGAAGGGTTCTGAGTCTTCGCTACGAAGATCGGTACGAAATCGGAGCGTCACAAATCCCCATCCTTTTTGTGCTTGACTTCTCAAGATAAGTGGCATGCAGTTACCTAAGAACGGAAAAGAAGGGAATAGTCGTACTATGACCTATCCCTCTTCTCGACTTTGGTTATGTACAGTACTCATATCTGACAAGCTATTAAGACGAAAAGTAATGATTGCTCTGGAACAACCGAACTAAGTCCATAGCATAGTTCGTAACTGACTCGGGCGCTCTGACAGCTGCCGACTGACTGGTTCGGAATCAGTAGAGGCAAGTGTCAAGCATCCGGGTGGGTAAGTCACGTGACCTTCGCCCTTTAAAGAGTTATGCTGAGAGACCAAACAAATAAAATATTTGTTAGTCACCGATGCTGGACGGCGCGGCGATGATTCTCTTAATGCATAAGCTCAAAAGGCGAAAGTCAATTGCCTTCAAAGACCGAGGTCCCTGATGGCAAGAAATCTCATAGACGTTGAATCTCAGCTTAAGGAGAAACAACACTATGTGACGTTGAAGACGAAGGTAGGCAATGAATGCAACCTACGTCTTCCAGCTGAATCGAGAGAAGGAATCTCAAGATTCTAAACCTGTGCTTACAAATGACTGAAAAGGCTAACCGCCATTTCATTGCTGTCCGTTGTGCAATGAAAGCGGGGCGTTCTTCAGTAATGAAAACACAGGGGAGAGCCGCTTGAAGAACTGCTTCTCATGGGCTGAACGTTTGGAAGTAGAGCTGGCAGGTGTGGGAGTAGGCGATGTCTTTCAATACATCTGCTAATCCGGGTGAACAATGAACAATTGTACACCTCCGAATACAAGATATTTTGAGGACAAACTCAGATTCCGCAAAAATCATTCGCATTATCGGGATACGATGCAGCAAGAGACTATTACAGAATTTGCTGTTACCGTGCGGTAAACAGAAAGATGAGAGTCGAATAGATATCTCTGTTTAAAATTCTCGCAATACCGAAGACGATGAATACTAGCGTTTCTCAGCAGTAGATGGTCATTCATGTATGCGAGAATCCCGTTAATCAGAGACTTAAGTCTGTGATTGTTGGGCAGAGATACGGTTGTTATTCAATCAAAGCAGGTGAGAAAGACACAAACGTTTCTACCTCAAGCGGCAGCTGATACTGAAATGCCTCGGGCAATTCAATACGCAGTAGCTGTCGCCGACTCGTCATCCTGAGTTGCCAAGTAATCCTTTCCACGAAGGAATGCGTTCGGCTAGAACCACCGAGCATAAAAAAGATATTGCTCGAGCAATTATATTTAAGCGAAACGAATTTCGGTAAATATAAAAAAGCTTAAATGGTGTTGTTGTACAACACCATAAGTATATAAAATTGAAACTGGAAACTCCTGGGAGGTTGCAAGGCAACCCGGGGGTTGCAGTTCAATTAGAATACTTTTCGTCTAAGTCGCAATCCGTAGAATAACAGGATATGCGCCTACCCCTCGGACCATTCAACTGCTTAGCAGAATCATGTCGCGAGTTAATATACGTAGTATATTTGTAGGATTCTGAACACGATCTCCATCCTAAATTCTTTCCTTCAAGAAACAAAATAAGGATTGGAGATCGACCACCTTCGTTCTCTATTAAAGAGAGTGAAGGAGAAGTCTTCCTCGAAGGAAAGCTTCAATGGTGAACAGAATACTAAGACGATAGTTCCAGCCAAACTGGATATTCCCGTCCGTTCTTCTCTATTCCAGGTTGGTCGCCTACTGTGAGATAGTCTTCTTTCAGCAGCAGTCTTCTCCTAATGCTAGAAATTCCAGGAATTCGAGCATAGGCGAGGTTCCCGATTATCGTGTAACTATCGGGGATTCTCGTCTCGCTCACTTTGGACCGTGGTCTCGCCTAAGTGTTTGGAGATCGTAAGAAACTCTAAACACTCTGAATGCGCTAGAAATTCCGTAGAATTCTAAGCAGTCTGCGAAACCCCCACCGAATTCGTCAAACGATATCGGCTGGTGGTCCTCTCGATTCCCGTAGAAATCGAGAATGGGGCAGGATCCCTCCTCAACGACCGGGGCTTACGTCAGTAGGGACCGAAGGTCCCCCCTGTAGCGCAGTCCCCAACGTGGGATTCCTACAGAGAAATCTCTGTAGGATCCTTCCCCTTTCCCTTGTAGCCGTAAGGAGAGAGGGAATGGGGGAGTAATTGGATACTCGCTCGCCTTCCCAGTGGAACCTAGCAGTTGGAGAAGAGTAGGAGCAGCCATCGCCTTGCGGCGATGGCCTCTCAGAGTCTGGGAAAACGTATCGTCAGGAGAAAACGTTTTCCCCAGAGGAGGGTTACGAACTCTCACTGTAGGTAAGGGTCTGCCGCCACTGTGAACGTCGTCTGGGTGGGGCTGATCGACACCTGACAGGAGAGAGCCGATACCGTCCTCCGACTCATTCCAGTCCTCGTCGAGGTCGAAACCTCTCAGGAGGACCGAAGGAGTATTAAATACGGTGTCCGAAGACACGTAGAAACGCCGCTGTCGCAGTAGAGGAGGTGGAAGTAGCTTGATCGAACGACCGCCAGAACTGAGAGAGCCTTCTTGTCCGGAGACGAGAGACTCTGGTTCAAGACAGAATAGGCAAGCTCCGATCGCGGCATACCCACCGTCGGTTTGGGTTCCCTCTCGGGCCCCCAAAACGACTCGAGCAGAGACATGGGCTCTGCTGGTGGGAGCGGCGATCCTTCCCCCCGGTCGTTGTGCTGACGAATCAGTGCAATAACCTGGGTAAAGTTACTCTGAATCTCGGAAGTTACAGCGTCTTGAGGAGTAGGACCGTCTAGTCCCTCCAACAAGAGCAGCTCCCAGGACCCTCCTCCTTCAGAAGAAGGACCAGCAACAGATCCCTGACGGTTGCCTCCAATCACTTGCGCGTACGTCCTGGTTGGTCCTAAGACCAACCTGGCACGTGCGGCGTCGTGACGGGGATCGTGAGCGGCGCATCTCTCACGATCACTCCTATATACCTCGCTCTTCCTGGCGTATGCCGAGGAAGTTGAAGGTATCGGAGAGACAGAACTGACGCTACCCCCCCTCCCCCTGACGGTCGCCTCCAATCACTTGCGCGTACGTCCTGGTGGGTCCTAAGACCATACGTGGCACGTGCGGCGTCGTGACGGGATCGTGAGCGGCGCACCTCTCACGATCACTCCTAGCTACCTCGCTCTTCCCGGTGTAGCCCGAGGAAGTTGAAGGTAGTGGAGAGACAGACCTGACGCTCCCCCCCCCCGCTCGTCTGGCAGGACCAGCGTACGTGGGGGGCTGCAGCCGATCACCAACCCGCGGTGGGGATCGATCTGCAGGCCTGCCGTGCCGCTCACCTGTGGCGAGCGGCTCGACTGAGCACGTCGACCCCGGTCCCGTGCGTCAGACGAGCTGCTGCTGGTCACCGTATCCGCCCGGTCCCTGTGGTAGCGGCGGTCAGGTGACCTGCAGAGCTCGCTTTCGCGTGAGACCCGGTGAGCGTCCTCGCGGCACGTCAAACCGCTGGTACCAGCCGAGGCTGGTACCGTCGGTCGAGGGGACCTGGGGGACCTCTTCCCAGCCTCAACCCGTGGCCGGTCAGAGACCGTCACGTCCCACCCGAGGTACCGGCTGGTCGCTGCGAGAGCGGCCGCTGGCCTGGCGAGAGTCACCTGAGCGGCTCTCGACAGTCTTCTGCTCCGTGCCTCGGTCATGACGCTGAGCGACCTCAGGCGTCTTAACTTTGGCTGCACGGTCACCCGCCGAAGGAGATCGTACACTCGGAACTTCTCGCGGACGAGAAACCGAGCCGGTACCTGGCTTAGCAGCAGAGCTGCCAAGACCAGGCGAGGGGGTACCAGCGGTAGCCAGCACACCCTTGGGGTCCCCGTCTTCTTCTTCTTCTCAGAAGGGGAGACGGGCCCCGTTCCCGAAGGAACAGGAGGACCAGCAGAAGAACCCCCGTCACACCGGAATGTGACGAGCCCTTCGAAGTTCCCGAAGGAGTCTTCTTAGGGTGGGGAAATAACAAAACCCGGTTACCAGCTGGTCGCTGCGAGAGCGGCCGCTGGCCTGGCGAGAGTCACCTGAGCGGTTCTCGCCAGCCTTCTGCTCCGTGCCGTGGTCTTGGCGCCGAGCGAACTCTGGCGCCGAAACTTTGGCTGCACGGTCTCCCGAGGGAGAGCGTACACTCGGGATCTCCCGCGAACGAGAGACCGAGCCGGAAACCCTGGCGTAGCGGCATCGCCGCTAGCACCGGAGGCGAGGAAGTACCAGAGCTAACCGATACTCCTCTGGTCCCCCGTCGATCTCTTCCTTACGGAGGAGAGACGGGCCCTGCTCCCGAAGGAGCAGGAGGACCAGCAGAAGGACCCCCCGTCCCACCGGGGTGGGACGGGCCCTTAGAAGTTCCCGAAGGAGACTTCTTAGGGGGGGGGGAGGCAGCCTTCTTCTTCTTCGGCTTATGGGCCTTAGAAGTCGAAGGGGAAGAAGAGGCAGCAGCAGACGAAGACGAAGATGACACCTTCCTCTTCTTCGTCAGCTCACGCAGGACAGTCGTCAGGTCCTCCATCCAGGCCGGAGTCGGGCCTATTGCCGAAGCAACACGGCCCGACTGCACCTGTCCGGAAGGACCTGGGACTGGGGAAGACTCACCATGGGCAGGACCAGCATGGACAGGCGCAGGAACCAGGAGCGACAGGAACAGCAACCAGCTCCAGGAGCGGCAGGAACAGCGGCAGCGGTAAACACAGAAGGGACAGCCAAGCCAGTAGCGGGAACCACATCAGACGAGGTACGGCAGGCCCAAGCCATCGCCTCGTAGAATCATCGGCAGCCAGCGTGGTACTGGCGGCCGGTCCAGGGGCGAGACTGTTGGAACAGCGAAAGTCTGGGGCAGGCAACACGAAGAAAAGAAAAACACAGGCGGCGACGGCATACCCCTCCTCGGTACGGCGGCGGACCGGCCCTAGAAGCCCGGCAGACGGCGTCACCCCGACACAGCATGGGGAGTGTAGACCAGCGGGGGGAAGCAGCATAAGCGGCCGTGAAGGTTGTAGTGGAGACCACTCCAAGGTCACCGCCCCAGACCTCGCTAGACTCTGCAGCAGATCGTGGATGCTAGGCACGCCCTGCAGCCACGCAGTGGTCCATACCTGTCCCAAGGTCGTCTCCCACGGCTGTAGCACCTGCGGTAGCACAGACAGATTAGTAAGAAGGGGTTCCCTCACGCACGGGGGGGAGACATTGCCCCACCCCGAACGGAAGGAAGACCCCAAAAACAAAATACGAGGAAGCTGAGCGGGGGGGCAGGAAAGAAGAACGAAGAATCGGATACCAAGGGAAGTCGCTGGGAGAGCTTTCCGACGACTTCCTGGCAGAACCTTCGCTTCCCCTACCCCCGCACAGCAGTGAAAAGTATATGAAAATGAAACAGAATACTGCAACTTGCGATTCACTTCATAGAAACTTAGAGGGAAAAATCAATTCCCGGTAAGAGCGGAAACTTGATCCATAATAATATGATGCTATATAAATATATATGAAAATGAACAATACTGCACTTGCTATTTTCACTTTCACAGCAATAAATCGTAAGGATTAATTCCCGGGTAAGAGCGGAAATTGATCCAAAATTAAATTTGATGCAATTAATAAATGAAAAAAATGAAAAGAAAACTGCATTGCGAATCCACATTTCATTGCATTCTATTCATACAAATAAGAGGCTCTTGCCGAGCGCAATCAAGCTCTCGGCAATGAACGCACAGGGCAAAAATATAATGAAAAAGAGTACTTACATCTTTCAATTACACACTTTCGCCCAAAATACATGACTCGGCGCGAGTGTCGCCCGCCCTCGGCACGAGACATAATTCAAGGGTTCAATTCATGAAAAGAGCGGAAATCGCCGTCTCTACGGCGATAGCTCCATGTTGATTCATAATTAAGTAATGAAATGAAAAACAGTGTACTTACAGTTTCATTTTTCAAGTCAAACCAAACCATTAGTAGAAAACACAATATAAACAAAGCATACGACGATGAAGCGGGCAGAGAGCGATGACGAACACGTCCTTCACACCCGCGGCCGAAAGCAAAAGTGATTCTTCAACCTCTCGGGCGCGCGGGCGCGCGCACGATCGGACAAGCAGTTAACTACCGTTCTCCCCTTGTTCGAAGCTTACGACCGTCCCAGCTGCCGCTAGTTACCTTCCTATTGTCAAAGGACCGAGGGTTTGTATTACGTATCGGAACAAATATAATTTGGTCAAAAGCATAATAACACAAGTAGTATATGAAAATGTTAAAGTGCTTTTAAACATGACAGTCAAAATAAAAGAAAAAAGCACAGCATTAAAACAAAAGTTTATAAAAAAATTTTAAAAAAGGGGAAACTTACTTTGCCATCAATTTCTGGAATGATGCTAGTGAGGTTGAAATTTGAAAGGGATGAAGATAAATGTGGTGCTGTCGGAGGGGCCATGTTCACCTGCTGTCGATCCATTACACGAAGAGGACTAAAAGGAACGTGTCCAGGAGGAGCCCCTGGAGGGAGGACAACTGATGACCCAGCACGTGATCCTGAAGCAGCTGTGACACTTCCTGTACCAAGTGGCCAGCACCACTTGCACCTGTACCACTGCTACCACTTGGGTTGGGTACTGTGCAGCATTAATTGGCATTACGTTTATCTGGCCCCAAAGAAAATTGCTTTGGTGGCGAGGTGCGTGCCGGGGAATAAATTTGAGTGCACGAGGGAAGAGTTCATCACAGGGAGGGGTAAAAGAATGAAGAGATATATGAGCAAGAGCTCCCCACCTTCCAAAAGATTGCTGAGCTACTCATTCCATCCACTGACCATATTTGTTTCTCCATATCGAGGACGTTTTGAACTAACACCACTGCTACTTGAAATTCCATGATTATTACTATTCACACTACTTGGAACACTCGTTGTTATACCTAAGTTACCACTGTTACGATTTGAATTTGATCTAGAATAAGGAACAGAAGTGGAGGCTGAAGAAGAGGACTAACTTAATTTGCATATCTGAATGGGTGCTCGGACACTCATTGAGCCACTTGCAGCTCCCATCAACCCACCTCCACTGCACACATCCTGTGGATCCAAAGGTAAAGGGAATGTGGGATTGGGTGGAAAGTTGCTTTGGTCAGCAGGAAATTCATGAAAACGTGGATAAGGCCCTGCTGGATGAGGTGGTGGCATGATATCACCAGACAGCATAGATGAAGATGATGGGGGAAGATTCTGGTATGGGTACCCTGTAGCCATGTAGGCCATGTTACCGCCATAAGCCAGGGAGCCTGAAGCCTGAGTATGAAGTTGGAAATTATAGTCAGGATTACAACCACCCTGACCATTTCTGTCATGACTTGAATATCCAAAGGATGAATTTGTACAAAATTTTTCATCTGTGTGGGTGAATAATTACTCTGGTACATCTGATTAGGAGCCATTAATGAATAATTATTGTTTGCTGGTGGCCGATGCACAGTCCTCCCATAGTTCTGAGAGCTCAAAAGTGCTTCTGCTGAATAATTATGACCTTGTTTATGTGCTGGTGAAGACTTATTACCCCACATGCCTGAAGAAGCAGTGACCCCATTACCTTGCTGAGAACCTCTGCAGGGCTTCTTCTACGTGAATGGGATCTCCCTGTGAACTATTCTTATTACTTCCTGTGCCACGTGACTTACTTTCCGATTTTCTACTTCCTGACTTGCTACGAGGAGAATCTTTAGATTTGTCCTCTGACTGCTGTGCAGAAGAATCCTTCTGTTGTCCACTAACAGATCCTTTTCGAGATTCACTGGAATGGCTAACTAGGTGGCTAACAGAAAAATATCGAACATGCTCAGAAGAGGGCTCTGGGCGCATTGGCGTTGGATCTTCTGCAGTTTCTATAAAGCCTGTCATTGGCATCGGCATGGGGGGATTATGTGGAAGTCGAGGGTCAGTCATCATTGTAGGATCTGGGGGTAGTAAATCACTATGTTGGTACTGGTGTTGCTTACCATAACCGTAACACTGATGACGACCTTCGAATCTAGGTGAATGGGGACCCTTACGGCAGTATGCATTATAGTCATATGTAGGAGGTTGCATGTAACTTGATGCACTAACCATTGGTGGATGGTAAGGCATTGTAACCATCCCTGGCTGGTGTGTGGGTTGCATTACTGTCCCAGACAAGTGACCTGCAGCTCTCTTATCAGTCAAAAGTTCTCCGACTTCACCAATGAGTGACCCCGGTAACAAATTATTTCCATTGTGTGGCTGTACCGAGTGACCTGAAACCTGCTGTTGGACAACAGTATTTTGCTGTTGCCTTTGTTGTTGTTGCTGTTGTTGCTGTGCTTGTTGTTGTTGTTGCTGTGCTTGTTGCTGTTGTTGCTGTTGCTGCTGCTGCTGTTGCTGCTGCTGCTGCTGTTGTTGCTGCTGTTGTTGTTGCTGGGTCAACTGTTGTGTTTGTGACTGCTGATGTTTCTGAATAGCATTTTGATTTATGTGTGGTTGACTTTGGCTTGTACTGCCATGCTGTTGATTTCTATGATGATTAGACAATTGTTGATGTTGTGGCTGTTGTTGAGGCTGCTGTTGTTGAGGCTGCTGTTGTTGAGGCTGCTGCTGTTGTTGTTGTTGGCCACTATTATTTGACGGCTGATGTTGCTGAGTGTGCTTCTGGCTGGTCTGGTACTTCCCAATGGACTGCTGATGTACTGGTTGGGAATGTGTTTGGGATGACACAGTTTGAACACTGGCTGGTGATCTTTGCAATCCACTGTTATCTTTAGATGGCTGATGCTGATGATGATGTGGTTGTTGATGCTGAGGGTGTTGTTGTGAATGCTGTGAAGCAGCATGTGCTTTTGCATGTGAAACCTGCTGTAGCTGCATTCCCATTTTGTCACATTCTCGATGAGGGCTTGTACTATTTTGATCTGCTTTCTTGAAGGATTTGCTAGAGATGCTTCTACTGCTTGAATATTCTGTCTTTCTTATTGAGAGAGGTATGCTGTCGTGCCAAATGCAAAGATGAGACTGCCTCTGAAACAACAGCTTGCATCTGTGGTGGTGGTGGTGCTACCTCAGAAGCAGAGGAAGATTCTTGTGTTCTGCTTGCAGATCTTGCTTGATGGACATCAGATATGGGAAGAGAGTTGTGAAGTTTGCTTTGCTTTTCGTATTTACTACTAGACTGCTGTGGGCCACTGGTAGTACAATTGGACACAAAACTTTCTTGCGACAAAGATCCATGGATTTTAGCAGAGTTACTTGAAGTCTCCCTTGAAATGTTCTGACTCTGATGTTCCCCAGAAACTTGAGCAGATTCTGAAGTATTGCTTCTAAAAGAATTAACTATTTTCATTGAATCTGTTCTCTTGACTGGATGGCTGCTGCCTGAGTACTTTGTGGTAAAGACTTCTGGGATGATGAATTGAGGGTGCTCACAGAAGATATGTCTTTCTGTGCGCACTTTCCTTTTGAGGACCTGTAACCATCTGCTTTGGACTTTGTTCACTCCAATGCTCTATAGGAAACAGAGCAGTTGCTGACTTTTTCCACAGGAACACTTTGTACACTGCTTGATGATGTAATATTATTGCTAGAAATTAAGGAAGCACTGTGTGATACTGGTGACCTTTCCTTAAGGCTTTCTTGATCTGGTTTCTCTCGGGATTTCTCTAAAGAAAATGATGTCACTTTTGTGGCTATTTTCGATGAATTCTCTGTTTGTAACTTAATACTAGTGGCAGTGTCACATGCTAAGCTCTCCACTTGTGATGATGGCTTGGTTGACTCTTTTACTGCTACCTCTGATGGAACTGAGATTATGAAGTCCTCTTTACATCATTACTGTTGTATTTGATATGTTAGCAGGAAGGATAACCATAACTTTTGACTTTATCATACTATCTGTTAAAGTCTGATGCTGTAACTGACTACTTGATGATCCAGGAACCTCCACAGTTAGGTCTGCATTTGGCAGCCCCTTCACTTGTTTCTCTTTGGTGGAAGTTTGTATAGTTACAGCCTTACTTGAAGACAATCCATCATTACCTTTTGAAAGAGGTGTAAGCTCTAAGTTTATGGGAGTTTTAGCCACACCGCCTTTTGAATTTCCTGCCCCACTGCCCTCATTTCTTGATGTAGGTTTTTCCAAAGATAATGGCAATATCAAACTTGAAGAGGATGCATAATGCATTGTTGCGCTTGAAGTCCTTGCCTCAGTTGTTGAGTTGGCAACAGACACCTGATTATTTTCTACAGCAGTCATATTAACACTATCTGCTTTGGATCTTTCACACTTTGTAGAATGAGGTGTTAGCATTGGGGTAGAATGAGATGTCAGCATTGAGGTCGAATGAGGGGTCAGCATTGGGGTAGAATGAGATGTCAGCATTGAGGTCGAATGAGATGTCAGCATTGGGGTAGAATGAGGAGTCAGCATTGGGGTAGAATGAGATGTCAGCACTGGGGTAGAATGAGATGTTAGCATTGGGGTAGAATGAGGAGTCAGCATTGGGGTAGAATGAGGTGTCATCATTGGGGTAGAATGAGATGTCAGCATTGAGGTAGAATGAGACGTCAGCATTGGGGTAGAATGAGATGTCAGCACTGGGGTAGAATGAGATGTCAGCACTGGGGTAGAATGAGATGTCAGCATTGAGGTAGAATGCGATGTCAGCATTGGGGTAGAATGAGATGTCAGCATTGGGGTAGAATGAGGTGTTAGCATTGGTGTCAAATTTGAACCACTTCCAGTGTTAGGATAACAAATTGAGTTTGAAACTTTTGAATATAATGCTGGTT
Source organism: Macrobrachium nipponense (assembly GCF_015104395.2). NCBI lineage: Eukaryota > Metazoa > Arthropoda > Malacostraca > Decapoda > Palaemonidae > Macrobrachium > Macrobrachium nipponense. The sequence continues at coordinate 44,251,168 of NC_087211.1, read as the reverse complement.
CAGATGTAGCTATGGAAGAAATGCTAGTCCCTGGAACAGAACTGGCCACTCCAGAAGGCAAAGATATTGACCTCTGAGTACTACTAGATACAGGGAGACTGGATGTAGTTGGGTTTATTATAGAAGAAACAGTGGAGGAGGGATGTAAAAAGGGTGAAGAAAAGATTGATGTACATGTCGTTGAGGACCCAGTGCTTGCACCTGATGATGGCCCCAAAGTAGTGGTTACAGAAGAGGCATTTGTGCTAGTGTGGTTTCCTACTGATGAAACCGATGTACTTGCAGTGGATGGTAGTGTTAAAGAAAATGAAAACACAGGTGATGGGTTTGTAACTTGATATGATGAAGTAAATGCTACTGATGATGCAGAAGCAGAAAGGGTAGGTAAGGTGACTGCAGGTGACGACAACTGAACATCTGTAGATACGGAGGGGAGATTTGTTGAATTTCCCACTGAGACTGAGGAAGAAGAGGTGGTTAGGGGAAAACTTGATATAGGATCAACTAAAGGTAAATGTCCAGAAGAATGATGATCTGCTGTCAACGGTGGTAGATGAGGAATTGGTGGTAATGGTGGGAGTGGAAAGAGGTAAGGAATGGCAGGTAGCTGGCAACATTGGTGCTCTTAAAAATATACATGGGGGTGGAAGAGCTGCTGTGGAAGGTAGAGACAATGGACAGGCAGTTGGAGCTGATGATGCTTTAGGCAGATTTTCACGAGAAGGTAATGGTGTGGATGTAGACGGATAAGCTGAGCTTGGTAAAACAAGAGGTGTAGAAACTCTTGCATGACTATTTGAAACAGCAGTTGATGCTACTACATTTGAGCTTATTTCAGGAAGGGAGTCTGTCAAGTGTGGAATGAAAATATTACTACTACTTGAAGTGGCCTGGGTAGACACTGTGCTTAGAGGTGGATCTACAGATTCCTGAGGCTTGGATGATAAACACAAAGCTGTAATACTGTAGGAACTACTGTTCAACGATGTCTCTGTGGGCCCTTGTGAACTAGGTTTAGTAAGGCATAATGTCTGAGGCTGACTCTGAGGTTCTAATGATGATGCAGATGTTGGATTCTCTACAGATTGGTTCTTAAGTTGTTCTGTCTGCATATTTTGGTTTTCCTCATGCACTTTATCATCAACAGAGTTCTCTATATGGGCATGAATAAGAGATTCAGATTTAGAGCCAGACTTTACAATCTGCTCACTGCTGGTTATTGGTGAGGAAGGAGGAGCAGAAATCACAAGATCTTGGGTCACTCTCATCAATGGAACGTAGCATTTCAACTAACCGATCATCAGTAGGGTTACTCGCTTCAATTCCACTCTCACGAATGGTCTCTGGGAATGACACAAGGCATATCAACACGAATATCCATTATATTTCCCCAAAGACTCTCCACACAATCCATAATACCAGCTGAATGGACCAACCTGTAAGAGTGGATGTGGATATCTCCTGAAGGTCTGGACTCTGAGCACTAGGCATATCAACCTGGTTCAAATGAACTGGTTTTGAGGTTTCTATTGACTGCAAGGTTTGCATAGTTGGGTTAATCTTGGAGAGTGATGGAACTTCATATTCACTCTTGCTACACTTGGTAGGTTTATCACAGATATCTAAAGTCATTGGTCTCTTGTTTCTGCCATGACTTTTTGAATCCCTCTTAGAGGGCAAAATGTGTGGCTTAATACTGTTTTCAGAAGTTGTATTAGGGCAAGTTTCCTCTGTTGTTACATCTTTCCCTTGAGAAACAGAAACTTCCTTGCATGAACATGGCTTGGGTGCAATGGGCTTTAATCTAGTTGGCTGGGGAACAGGTACAACTGGATTTGAAGGGAGTAACAATACAGGACATGTATTCATCATTCTGACAATCCTACCCCCTTGAAGGAGTGGGGCGGAACCCCAGTAGACATTATTGGGACACTGAAAGTGACGGTGTAACATATGTAAGCTGAGAATTGTAAACAATTGGGGGCACTAACTGAATTGTCCCAGGAGCTGGATTGTTACACTGTAATAAAACTACTTTTTGCCCTTTGGTGTTTCCTTTGTCCCCACCTCCATCCTCTACCTGAACTGACACCCGTTGCTGGGGATTATTATTGCAAAATGATGAAGCCTGGACTGAAATAACCTGGGCACTTGTCGTTGGTGGATTCTGTACTTCTGGGATGCAATGCAACAGGCTGAGTAACATCTTGCAATCACCAAACATGTGCCTGATGATGTTAGTACAATTTCATCTGCCCTATTATTAACTTTTCCTGTTACTTCTGGCTCTAGCTTCCTTGAAGTTCCTGAAATTTCACTGGATTTCACAGACGGATCAATTCTAACTGATTCTTCCCCTTCATTTCCTGTCTCTATTATGCTAACAGTCCACCATGCAAATCTTTGTTACATTTTCCACACTACTTTCTGTTGATGACCCACTTCCAGTGGACTCTAAAACAGGATCACAGGGTTGTGGCAATACTGAAATGTCTTCACTAACACATGAAAGAGGAATATTTGTCCCTTGGTCATTACGACAATTTTGAGCAAGAACAGTTCCTGACTCCGGTAAAACTCTAACTTGTTTATTTTCACCATTTTCAGATATGATAGTCAGTGGTTCACCTTCACAATTAATAAGTGGAACAGAAATACTATTATTCCCTTGACCATTGGAGGATATCACAGATGTTACGGATTTAAATGAGGTTTCACCAGTTGGCTGATTAAATAAAGCTGAAGTTACAGATGCTTTTTTTACAGAATGCAGTTCTCTTTTGGTCACCCTATTACTCGGTTCATTTGATTTAACAATATCACTTATCACATGAGAATTCTTGGCGACACCATGACGATCACATGAACTGTTGTTTTCCTTTTCAGCATATACTGTTGATACCTTTTCACTGGACTTGGATACTGAAGTAATGGTGCTTTGCGTGGAACTGAGATGATTAGAGATTCTCTGATCCCCACCAAACTCTTTCTCAACACTAATACCCACATGGGGAATTCTGCTATCTGCATTCTGAGAAGGAATACTTGTATGAATGCCATCTTCCCCTCACTAAAAGTTTCATCAAAACTTCCTTCTGGGAACATATTCAAAATTATCTTCAATCACAAATCTGGCCTGTGGTCCAGTTGAGAGTTTTTTCATACTTATGTTAGTGCAGTTGTTTTGAACACAGGTACCTGAAATAACAAAAAGAACATCAAAATTTTATAATAAAACAGCCAACTGCATTATAAATACTATATATTTACAAGCTTTAAAATGTCATACGTATACTGTATTTTGTTAACTTGCACACAATCATTTTTTGTACTACAGTAGCTTTTGATGAACAGTACCTATAAGCAAAAGTTTGAAACTTACAGATTACCAATTCCTTTTGCAACAAAATAAACTAAAATGTTAATGCACTCCAAACTTCAGATGGTGGGATAACCCTTAAGAACTGGGCTTAAAAAAACATATGCAGCACCCCAGACCGGGCAAATTTTGAGGTCGGCCAATTTAAGAAAAAAAGATCAATGGAAAGAGGAAGATATGCAAATGCATAAGGTGTAAGAATAAAAATTCTGGAAAATTCTCCCTACCTTCCATGAGAAGTTGAAAAAGACTATATTTACAATGCCTTGAAGGAGCTCTTTTAAGGCAATCATAAATTTGGAAAGTTGTAAATGCATTTTCTAATAATTTATTTCATTTTTCAAAATGACAATTTGTCGAAAATTGCATTTTTCCTAACTATACAAACCTGAGGTCCTTTAACAATAGGAAGGTAACTAGCGGCAGCTGGGACGGTCGTAAGCTTCGAACAGGGGAGAACGGTAGTTAACTGCTTGTCCGATCGTGCGCGCGCCCGCGCGCCCGAGAGGTGAAGAATCACTTTTGCTTTAGGCCCATGCAAAAGTTGCAGAGTGAGGGGTGGTGGCATGAGGTGGGACTATATGTAAAGGACCTCAGGTTTGTATAGTTAGGAAAAATGCAATTTTCGACAAATTGTCATTTGTTCCGATACGTAATACAAACCCTCGTCCTTAAACAATAGGAAGGACTCACTTCTTGGTGGGAGGAATCTGAGTCTTTTTTGGTGAACAGACTGGTGTTCGTCCAACCCTGGAGTGCCTCCCTGGTCGTAAAGAGCAAGGGAGGGATCCAAACCTCTGGTCCGATTGATCGGGGTGTGCACCGCAGGATCAATGGTCAGACCTCTGGGCCAAGTACTAAGAGAGAGGCAAGCGTATCTCTTCGTACCAGCAAGCAAGAACTTGTTCCTGTTTGCAAGAGACAATCATAAAATGATGGGTTTGTCTCAATTTTGGCATCCACTTCCTCCCCCTTGTTGGAGGAAGTGGTGGATATTTACTCCTATCCCTACTGAAAGGGAATATAGGTGCTCTATTGAGTAGCTCACCTGCATCTCGTCCTTACCCAGCAGGGTGACGACCGTGTCCCTCTACCCAAAGGTAGAGGGAAGAAAAAGATGGGAAGAGGAGCCAGTCACACTCTCATTCCTCATCCATTCTTACGGTCACACCAGGACTCGATGCTGTTCAGCCTGCGAGGGTCTGGGTTAACTACACAACGTGTTGAGCAACCACACGGTTCCCAAGGAAAAGATCCAAGGAACTGTGGGCAATATCCTGAAGGTAGAAGGAGGTGCATGCGGTCCGGTTGGACCAGGCGCCTGCCTTCATTACCTGCGCCACGAGAAGTTCTTGCGGAACGCGAGCGAATGATGAAGAGGCGTCCACACTCATCCTGGGTGTCGAGTTTCTTCAGACAGCTCCGTCGCACCTTCACAGGACAAAGCAGCATAGCCTTCGTATCGGAGGCGGTGACGTCCATTAGGGAGGTATTGTGAAGGACTCGAACCAATCGTCAGTTTACCGAAGGGTTCTGAGTCTTCGCTACGAAGATCGGTACGAAATCGAGCGTCACAAATCCCCATCCCTTTGTGCTTGACTTCTCAGAGAAGTCATGCAGTTACCTAAGACGAAAAGAAGGGAATAGTCGTATGACCTATCCCTCTTCTCGACTTTGGTTATGTACAGTACTCATACTGACAAGCTATTAAGACGAAGTAATGATTGCTCTGGAACAACCGAACTAAGTCCACAGCATAGTTCGTACTGACTCGGACGCTCTGACAGCTGCGACTGACTGGTTCGGAATCAGTAGAGGCAAGTTGTCCAAGCATCCGGGTAAGTCACGTGACCTTCGCCCTTTAAAGAGTTATGCTGAGAGACCAAACAAATAAAATATTTGTTAGTCACCGATGCCGGACGGCGCGGCGATGATTCTCTTAATGCATAAGCTCAAAAGGCGAAAGTCAATTGCCTTCAAAAGACCGAGGTCCCTGATGGCAAGAAAATCTCATAGACGTTGAATGTCAGCTTAAGGAGGAAAACAACACTATGTGAGTTGAAGACGAAGGTAGGCAATGAATGCAACCTACGTCTTCCAGCTGAATCGAGAGAAGGAATCTCAAGATTCTAAACCTGTGCTTACAAATGACTGAAAACGCTAACCGCCATTTCATTGCTGTCCGTTGTGCAATGAAAGCGGGGCGTTCTTCAGTAATGAAACACAGGGGAGTGCCGCTTGAAGAACTGCTTCTCATGGGCTGAACGTTTGGAAGTAGAGCTGGCAGGTGTGGGAGTAGGCGATGTCTTTCAATACATCTGCTAATCCGGGGTGAACAATGAACAATTGTACACCTCCGAATACAAGATATTTGAGGACAAACTCAGATTCCGCAAAAATCATTCGCATTATCGGGATACGATGCAGCAAGAGACTATTACAGAATTCTGTTACCGTGCGGTAAACAGAAAGATGAGAGTCGAATAGATATCTCTGTTTAAAATTCTCGCAATACCGAAGACGATGAATACTAGCGTTTCTCAGCAGTAGATGGTCATTCATGTATGCGAGAATCCCCGTTAATCAGAGACTTAAGTCCGTGATTGTTGGGCAGAGATACGGTTGTTATTCAATCAAAGCAGGTGAGAAAGACATAAACAACCGTCTATCTCAAAGCGGCAGCTGATACTGAAATGCCTCGGGCAATTCAATACGCAGTAGCTGTCCCCCCGCTGACATCGTCATCCTGAGTTGCCAAGTAATCCTTTTTTCCACGAAGGAATGCGTTCGGCTAGAACCACCGAGCATAAAAAAGATATGCTCGAGCAATTATATTTAAGCGAAACGAATTTCGGTAAATATAAAAGCTAAAATGGTGTTGTTGTGACAACACAATAAGTAATATAAAATTGAAACTGGAAACTCCTGGGAGGTTTTGCAGGCAACCCGGGTTGCAGTTCAATTAGAATACTTTTCGTCTAAGTCGCAATCCGTAGAATAAACCAGGATATGCGCCTACCCCTCGGACCATTCAACTGCTTAGCAGAATCATGTCGCGAGGTTAATATACGTAGTATATTTGTAGGATATGAACAACGATCTCCATCCTAAATTCTTTCCTTCAAGAAAACAAAATGACAATTTTGTCGAAAATTGCATTTTTTCCTAACTATACAAACCTGAGGTCCTTTAACAATAGGAAGTAGCTAGCGGCAGCTGGAACGGTCGTAAGCTTCGAACAAGGGGAGAACGGTAGTTAACTGCTTGTCCGACAGTCGCGCGCCGCGCGACTGGGAGGTAAACAAATCACTTTTGCTTTTGGCCATGCAAAATACGCAGAGTGAGGGGTGGCATGAGGAGGGACTGTATGTAAAGGACCTCAGGTTTTGTATAGTTAGGAAAAATGCAATTTTCGACAAATTTGTCATTTGTTCCGATACGTAATACAAACATCGTCCTTTAACAATAGAGACTCACTTTCTTGTGGGAGGAATCTGAGTCTTTTGATGAACAGACTGGTGTTCGTCAACCTGAATGCCTCCCTGGTCGTAAGAGCGAGGGAGGGATCCAAGCCTCTGTCACGATTGATCGGGTGTGCACCGCAGGATCATGGTCAGACCTCTGGGCCGAGTACTAAGAGAGAGGCAAGCGTATCTCTTCGTACCAGCAAGCAAGAACTTGTTCCTGTTTGCAAGAGGCAACATAAAGTATGGGTTGTCTCAAGCTGGCATCCACTTCCTCCCCCTTGTTGGAGGAAGTGGTGGATATACCGCTCCTATCCCTAGTGAAAGGATAGGATGGGCTCTGTTGAGTAGCTCACCGGCATCTTGTCCTTATCCAGCAGGGTGACGACCGTGTCCCTCTAACCACAGGTAGAGGGGAAGAAAAGATGGGAAAGAGGAGCCAGTCACACTCTCATTCACCATCCATTCTTACGGTCACCTAGGACTCGATGCTGTTTCAGCCTGCGAGGGTCTGGGTTCGCTACACAACGTGTTGAGCCGCCACACGGGTTCCCAAGGAAAAACCCAAAGATCCCAAGGACCTGTGGGCAATATCCCGGAAGGTAGAAGGAAGGGCATGTGGTCTGGTTGGACCAGACCCCTGCCTTCAGTACCTGCGCCAAGGAGAAGTTCTGGTGGACAAGGCAGCATCTCCTTCGCATCGAAGGCTGTGAAGTCCATTAGGGAGGGATTGTGAACGACTCGAACCAATCGTCAGGGACCGAAGGGTTCTGAGTCTTCGCTACGAAGTTCGGTACGAAATCGAGCGTCACGGATCCCCATCCTCTGGGTGCCATGACTTCCGCAGGAGAAGTCATGCAGTTCCTCAGAGGAAAAGAATGGAAATAGTCGCATGACCTATCCCTCTTCTCTACTTCGGTGATGTCCAGTTACCCATACTGGTCTGTCCGTTAGCAACGAAGTCTCTCGCATCCTCCTATCCCCATGCAGCGAAGTTCTCGTAGTGGATAGGACACCGACACTCCATGGTGGGTGTCAATGGTATGGGTACTGTGACAAGCTATTAAAACGAAGTAATGTTGCTGTGTAACAACCGAACTAAGTCAACAGCGTAATTCGTAACTGACTCGGGCGCGCTCTGACAGCTGCCGACTGACTGCGTTCGGTAGGAGGCAAGTTGTCAAAGCATCCGAGTAAGTCACGTGACCTTCGCCTTTTAAAGGGTTATGCGAGAGACCAAACAATGATGTATTTGTTTGTCACCAATGCCGGACAGCGAGGTGATGATTCTCTTAAGGCATGTACCAACAGGCGAAAGTCAATTGCCTTCTAGAGACCGAGGTCCCTGAAGGTAAAACATCTCATGTTTGTTGAATCTCAGCTAAGGAGAAACAACACTATGTACCTTTGAAGACGAAGGTAGGTATTGAATGCAACCTACGTCTTCACATATGAATCGAGAGAAGGATCTCAAGATTCATAACCTGTGCTACAAATGACTGAAAACGCTACCCGCTATTTCATTGCTGTCCGGTGAGAAGTCGTAGTTGCAATGAAACGCGCTCTTCGGTAATGAAAACACAGGGTGAAAGCCGCCTGAAGAACTGCTTCTCAATGGGCTGAACATTTGGAGGTAGAGCTGTCAGGTCGGAGAGTAGGCGGATGTCTTCTGACACATCTTGTAATTCGGGTTTGAACAATGAACAATTGTACACTACGAATACGAGATATTTTGAAGACAAACTCAGATGTCTGCAAAATCATTCGCATTATCGCAGTGCGATGCAGCGGGGAGACTTGTACAGACTTCTGTTACTGTGGGCGGTAAACAGAAAGATGAAAGATCCAAGAGATATCTCTGTTGAAAATTCTCGCAATGTCGAAGGCGATGGAATCCAGCGTCACCGCAGTAGATGGTTCCTTCCATTATTGCGAGAATCCCCGTTAATCAGAGACCTAAGTCCATGATTGTTAGGCAGAGATACGGTTTCGGTAGTCAATCAAGCAGGGGAGAGAGAGACATACATGACCGTGAATCTCGGAGGCCCAGCTGATACTGAGCTGCTATGAGGCAGTTCAATACGCAGTGGTTGAGCCTGCTGACTCGTCATCCTGAGTTGCCAGGTAATCCATTATCCACGAAGGAATATGCGTTCTGGCTAGAACTACCGAGCATAAAAGATATGCTCGGGCGAATTATATTTTAGGCGAAACGAATTTCGGTAAATATAAAAGTTGAAATGGTGTTTGTCGTGACAAAACCATAAGTATATAAAATTGAAACTGAAAACTCCTGGAGGTTGCAGGCAACCCGAGTTGCAGTTCAATTAGAATACTTCTCGTCTAAGTCGCAATCCGTAGAATAACTAGATATGCGCCTACCCCTCGGACAAGTCAACTGCTTAGCAGAATCAGGTCGCGAGGTTAATATACGTAGTATATTTGTAGGATTCTGAAACAACGATCTCCATCCTAAATTCTTCCTTCAAGAAAACAAAATAAGGATTGGAGATCGACCACCTTCGTTCTCTATCAAAGAGAGTGAAGGAGAAGTCTTCCT
>NC_087211.1:44183558-44241265 GCF_015104395.2 Macrobrachium nipponense | reverse complement strand
TCCATGCAGACAAGACATGACTAGCTGTAACAATTGGCCCAAGACACTTGCGAATAACATCACTCAACTAAAAGCTAAATGTATTGTGGCATCTGCTTGAAAAGTGGCAGCAGGCTACAAGTCATACCCAAAAAGGGATTTTGACGAAGGAAAAATCTATTTCTGGGTGATTGGCTCGTGTCGGCCTATGAAAGTATCCTTAATATCATTCTTTCTAGGTAAAATTAGCCTAAAATTACCAGAGAAAAACAAAATTAAGAAAATGTCAGTAAAACTGACTCGCTCACTCTTAAAAAGAAGTGTCGGTATGATAAAGGGGCGAGTGTGGAACACTACCACGAGCCAAACACCAATTAGAACTTCCTATCAGAATCCCCCCAAGAGAGAGCTGATACCAAAGGGCGATGCAGCCTCTACTACTACTACTAGAGGACGCCACGGACAGCAGCGCCCCTAGCGGGACATCCTTAATTAAAAAGAAAACAGTTAAATACATCTTGTCCTGCAAGGGGGGGAAAACAAACCATAAAAGGGGGGGTTTCATAGGGCGACACGAGCCAATCACCCAGAAATAGATTTTTCCTTCGTCAAAATCCCTTTTCTGGGCTCAGCTCGTGTCGGCCTATGAAAGAGTACCAGAGAAACAGACAAGATGGAAAAGGGAACAATGAAAAAACAGTTTTAAAATGATGGATATAATATAAGTAAATCAATTACAGCATACAAATTAAGCACTTAAACTAACTTATTTTAAAAACAGTAAAATAATAGAATGTAGTAATCTTAAAGTACTTAAATGGTAATTAAAGTAAATTACAGAGATGCATGTAAAATAAGGAAAAATTGGGATTTACTTAACAAAAATACAAAATTATAAAATATATACACCCATGTGTCCTACCCTAGCATAAAAATAAGGGTAGGTCACAAACTTAGTGTATTTTTATTTTAAACTAAAGTTTAAAATAAAAATCCACACGGTCAAACTGTGTTTGATGTGACATCAGAAGTAGGGAAAGTCACATTTTCCCGCTATACTTGCACTTCTGACGTCACATTGAGCAAAGTTCGTCAAGCCCCATGTGGATGGGCCGTAAGACAAATTTTCCAGTTAAACATTTACAAGGGCCCTAGATACAACCTGAGGGCATCAAAATGAAATTGTATTCTTTGAGAAAGGAAACTTCTGATACCTTGTGTGGAGGAATATGGAAAACAAATCCTGACTCCCCACAACAGACAAAAGGAGTTATCATCTGAAGACAACAGGAAGGCTGGAGTAACAAAAAGTTGCCATCAGGTCCCAGTAATTCTAGGACTAAGACTAGGCCTTAAAAAAAGAAAGCAAACCCAATAGAAAGCCAGTGATGCGTGTGTGATTCACTACACACAGGGCAAGAAGCTCGACAAGTCAGTTTACCACATGCATTACTGGATAGAAACACAAGAAAGCAGCTCTGCACTTCCTTGTCACTAAAAACAATATAGACTTCCTCCTGACAGTCCAAAGGCCATAAACTCCGAGCTTCATGGCTGTTTCCAGAGTATGTTTTAAAATATGTGAAGAGGATTCCTGAACCTTTCACATACTGTTTTGCATTTTCCATTTACGGTACTTGGTAGCCCCAGAATCTCTTGACAAGTATGGGGTGGACTCCAAAGTAGTTTTATTGCTTGGGCAATAGGATTATTGCTCTGCACAAGCAATAAAACTACTTGGGAGTCCACCTCATACTTTTCAATAGATTCTGGAGCTACCAAGTAAATGGAAAATGCAAAACAGGTGCAAAAGGTCCAGGACTCTTCTTCACATATTATAAAAGACTTTGGAAACAGCCGTGAAGGAGAAAAAGGCAACAGGATAGTCAAGTACGTATCTTTTAAATTGTTTAAGAAGAGAATGCTTAAGATAGTGAGACAGCCTCGGGAATGTCTCTTTCAATGGTGTCTGACGTACTGGTGGTCTCCAGCATTAATGTTGTAAATCTAAAGCTGCACAAACCCCCCAAAAATGAGATAGCAGCATGCCTAAGATTATGACCCAAGTCACTTTGTTATGGGTGTAACAAGCTGGATAAGAGTATTTTTTCTAGACTAAGCCCCAAAACTTCTTGGCCTCAGTAATAATATGCAAGGCCTACCATATCTTGTAGCAGTGAGGGAGGCAGAACCATAATATGCAAACTACTAATGTGAGAACTGCAGGCTGTTACACAAAAATTATGTCAAAGGCTGTAAAGTATGAAGCTCACAATAATTTTTAATGTTAGACTCATCCTCATCTCTGTGAGAGCTGTAGATAAGTTGGATCCAAAATCAGTGAATTACATCAGAACTGCAGACTATAGGGCGAAATATTGTTGATAAAGGACTGAAATCTGGGCTTCATTATTGTTGACCTTTGTTGACCATTTCATAGACTTATAGACACGACATGATTAAAATTTATGTATAAACTATTTGAGAACCTTTGGCTGTTAAAATAAAATGATGTGACAAGGTTCCCCATGATATTGCACTTTAGCTTTTGTAGCAGAGGCAAACTAAATGGAAGTGTACTCTGATGGGCCTGTAACTGGAGCAAAATCATGATTTCTGGCAAGAGGCAAAACTCTATCACCCACATTAACACAATGGTGCAAGGTCATCTGGAAACCAAATGATATGGCCACCCAATAAAGTTAAAGATGGAAGAGAAAGGAGGTGAAGTAATCAAATTATCTCCTTAAAAGTATGTACAGTATTGATTTCATCAAAAATACCACAAAATCATAATGGTAACTGCACAGATATATGGAAAAAATGTTCTTGGTATTAGAGTACTATCTCCCATTCTAGTACATATACAAACTTATTTAATCCCATTACATAAAATGTGAATTCTAATATTCAGTTCTTGAGGTGAGTCTATACAATAATTATATTTCATTTTCATCACTGGTGCCTCCTGTAGTATGCCATTAATCAAGAAGGGTGTTTGAGCACCCGGTCCAGAGACTTCAAAAGAATTCCTCAAAACCCTGGACTCAGAAGGATGATAAACACATTTTCTCATAAAAATTAGATAAAGTTGAAATTGCATGTGTGAGAAGCCATGATCTCTCGAGATTTGGTGAACTGGTTCCTCTTGGAAGGATATCCTGAAGGAGGAATGAACCTGTGACCAACCTGACAAATTGGAATTCAGTACAGAACCCTGTACAAATTACGGTTAGTGCTGGGTAGGAAGTGCTTGCTGAAACAAGCCATTAAAACAAGGATTTTTAAACCAAAACCCATTTCAAAGTTTGAAGGATTATCATGACACAATGAATTAGTGGATATTTCTAAAATTAAAAAAAAAATAAATTTTCATAATAAAATTAAGTTAAATTTAGCTATATCTCCCCGCCGATTAGGCGAGTTGGCATCTAAACCAAAAAAATCAAATGGCTGCCCAGATGACTCTAGTTTACCTGTTCTCCACCAGGTGTGTTTCGAATGTTTTAGCTCCAGTCAGAATTCTCCTTGACAGCCCACTAAGTTGTGGGGAGGTTGGGTGGGTCTACTTTAAAAGCAGGTAAGTATCCAAATAATAAATTTTATTATGAAAATTTACATTATTTGAGATGAATCTTACCTGCTGTTAAATTTAGCTGATTCCCACATTAACCCTCTTTCGCCGACTGGACGTATTTTACGTCGACATTTTTTGTCTCCCGTGTGCCGACTGGACGTATTTTACGTCGACTTACAAAAGTTTTTTTTTAAATTCGCGGAAAAATACTTATAGGCCTACCAGCCTAAAACTTTTGAATCACACGCCTTGGGGGATGCTGGGAGTTCACGGATCAAGGTGTTGTTTTGTTTACAATCATTACGCAGGCGCGCAAGCGCGAATTTCTTTCTTGCCACATTAAAAAGTATCTGTGACACATCTCGGAAATTATTTCGTCACTTTGACATAATTTTTGTACCATTGTAAATTAGCCGTTACATGAAGTATTATATATGAAAATGTGCGCATTTTTATGTAGAATACAACAATAAAATACTCATGATTGTAGCTTTTATCAGTTTTGAGATATTTTCATATAAATAACGATAATTGCCAAAATTTCAACCTTCGGTCAACTTTGAGTCTACCGAAATGGTCGAAAACCGCAATTGTAAGCTAAAACTCTTATATTTTAGTAATATTCAATCATTTACCTTAATTTTGCAACTAATTGGAAGTCTCTAGCACAATATTTCGATTTATGGTGAATTTATGAAAAAACTTTTTTCCTTACGTCCGCGCGTAACTCTTCCGAAAAAATCATACATGCGATTGTGGTAATGTTTGCACCATTTTAAAATTAGCCGTTACATAAAGTTTTATATATGGAAATGTGCGCAATTTCATGCACAATACAACTAAAAACAACCCATGGTTGTAGCTTTTATCAGTTTTGAGATATTTTCATATAAATAATGATAATTGCCAAAATTTCAACCTTCGGTCAACTTTGACTCTACCGAAATGGTCGAAAAACGCAATTGTAAGCTAAAACGCTTATATTCTAGTAATATTCAAGCATTTACCTTCATTTTGCAACAAATTGGAAGTCTCTAGCAAAATATTTCGATTTATGGTGAATTTATGAAAAAAATTACATTTTCTTTACGTCCGCGCAGTAACTCTTCCGAAAAAATCATGCGTGGCGATTGTGGTAATGTTTGCACCATTTTAAATTCGCCGTTTACATAAAGTTTTTGTTATATGAAAATGTGCAAAATTTCATGTAGAATACAACAAAAAATAATTGAAGGTTGTAGCTTTTCTCATTTCTGAAATATTTGCATATAAATCACGATAAATAGAAATAAAACCACGTTCGGTCAACTTTGACCTCTACCGCAAATGGTCGAAAAACGCAAATTGTAAGCTAAAACATCTTAACAGTCTCGTAAATTATTCAGTGATTTATCTTCCATCTTGAAACAAATTCAAAGTCTCTAGCACAATATTTAGATTATGGTGGTGAATTAAAAAAAAATCTTTCCTTCCCTCCCGCGCGCGGATTCTCCGCCACAAATCTCCGAAATGTACGTACCATTCTCGGAATATTTGCTCCGTTTCATATTAGGCATTTCATAGAGTTTTATATATGAAAATGTGCGCAATTTCATGTAGAATAAAACGAAAAATATTTGAAGGTTATAGCTTTTCTTATTTCCGAAATAATTGCATATAAAAAATATATATATAAAAAAATTCTACATTCGGTCAACTTTAACTCGTCAGATATGGTCGAAAACTGCAATTGTAAGCTAATACTCTTACAGTATAGTAATATTCAATCATTTGTCTTCATTTTGACAGAAATTGGAAGTCTCTAGGACAATATTTAGATTTATGGTGAATTTTTGAAAAAAATATTTGTTTATGCATTATTTTGTGATAATATTTTCTCTGTTTTGCTTTTATCGTTTTACAATGTGTTATATACCAAAATGATCGCAATTTAGTGTACATTGCAACGAAAAGAAAAGTAACTTGTTACCTTTAACCGTTATGCGCACAGCACGATTTGAATACAATTATATATGAAATTTTGTTTTTGCGCTATCATATATCGCATTATTTATATATGATAATGATAATTTTGTTCATTTCTAATGGTTGCATACTAAACTTCAGCCAATGACAAAAAAGGAGCCAAAAAAGGAGCCAAAAATGAACTCTTAATCTTGAAAACTAAGCACGTTGTGATTTTTTGAAAAAAATATTTTTTCTGCTTCCGCGCTCACTCTGAAACACCTCCGGCACACGGGAGACAATTTTTTTTTTACCGCTTCGGCGTAAGAGGGTTAAGAGGAGGATGGTGGGTAGTGCAGCTAGACAAAATTCCGCTCAGCCATTCTAGCTAAAGGTTTCTTATACGAAACCCAAAACATTTTCACCTGATCTGGAACCCTTGGTGGATTTTACTACCACCAGAAGTTGGATTCCATTCAGGGAGTAAGGCTCTCATACGTATGCAGCAAAGAGTAGCCTTGCAGAGAAAACTGCTTCGATTCAGCCAGCATGAAATGCAAGCGGTATGAGGGACCCCTGTGCCTGGGTCCAAAAGCCCTATCAAATGACAGTCACTTAAAATGAATACCTTTACAATATAAAGGTACACTCATATACAAAATTTGTACCTTCACGCTCCCCAAAATATTAAAACCCGGGATCTAAACAACACAGCCTAAAGAATTGATCTTTTTCGGTTCAGTAAAAGACTACCCACTACTAGTAGCGTATTAAGGGCTTTACTGTTTTCAAACACAATTCTGTATACTTAAGGTAGTGATCAGGCAAAAACTGAATTGTACTTCTACAGTGACACATCAATCCTATTCTGGAGCAACAAATTGACTTAACACTAAATGAAGTTGCAACTGCTGCTCACATTACGAATGTTTAACTTCAATAAGGTAGAAGATATGGAGCTAGTTCTCATGCACTAGCCTATCCATTATGTCACAGAGGACCTTGTGTTCCTTGACAAAGTTTCTAAAATCATAACAAAAGGTTAACCTTCACAAATACATTCTAGGTTTTCTAAAACTACAAAACAAAAGTTAACTTTGCCTTCAAGGTTAACCATTGGCAAAAGCGTTATAAGTTTCTAAAAATCCCAACACAAAAGGTTAACTTTGCCTCTTCCAGGCTTAACCTTCACAAATACATTCTAGGTTTTCTAAAACCACAAAACAAAAAGTTAACTTTGCCTTCAAGGTTAACCATTGGCAAAGAAAGCTAGGTTTTCTAAAACCACAAAACAAAAGGTTGATTTTGCCTCTTCCAGGCTAACCTTTGACCACAACATCTGTTTTCTTAAAACCACAAAACCAAAGGTTAATTTTGCCTCTTCCAGCATTTACCTTTGACAAAGATGTTCAAGGTCTCGAAAAGGATGATAAAAATGTTCTATGCTTAACCTATAAATTTAAATGCCAAACAGGATAGAGAAGTTCCTCTTTTCCCCCACCAAGGGGTTAAATTGGAATTCTTACAGGGAACTGTAAAGCATAGCCTTAACATCAACCTCAGCTCTAAGGCAGAAAGCTAAAATAGCATTCCCTTACACCAGCTTAAAGAAGGGTGCTGACAGTAAATTTACTTATTAACCACTGCTAAATAAAAGGTTTTACAGTAAATTCAGATAAAGTTTAGACCCGCATCTAAACTCCAAAGAGAGACTGATATAGAGATGAAGGGGGCTTCAATCTCAACACCTTACAGTGCTGGTCCTCAGCAAGATCTAAAAGTACTTGATGCAATACCGAGGAAAGTACGTATGGAACGATAACTTTGGAAGTAGACAGTGAAAAGTCTTATCTCCTCTAAACAGAAAACAGTGACGTCTACAAAGTTCCAGATGCTGAAAATTCCTCCAGAATGGTACCCTCAGCAACACAGACCACTCCTTCTGACCCCAGGCCATGGCAGTTTTAAATTAAGGGCAGATCCTATGATAACTTGAAAATCTTATTATTGGGAGGGAACATTCTAACCTCTCCAAGCAGTTAAGGAGATGCCTTAACTGCTTGTAGTAGAGTTGATTTCTTCTCAACGGAAGAATGAGACATCTACCAAGAGCATTGGAAATTCTGAAAAGTTTAGCCCTGAGGCTACAAGGGCTCTACAGGAGAAAAAGCTATTCTTGAACATGAAATTGCTCAATAGAATTCAGAGTAGATACAAGAGGCAGGCCTATGAGTCTAAATTAGGCAAAATTTAATGAAACATCCACTGCTCAAGCCTGAGGGCCAACAAAGTAGTAGTAATCATTCAGCTGTCCCTGTTCATCTACATGCTAGGAAGTTAAATGAGTGTTCCTTAAATCCACACCAAGTGCCAAACTTACGGATGTCAGGGCCCTTGTAGGCAGTTGTTCTTCCTGAATCCCCAATTGCTAAAACACTGTCCTTCCACAGAATGGATGGTCAAACAAATATGTTGTTTCATTTCTCTCAAAGCAGCAAACTTCCCACAAAGAATTTGTTTCTGACCGGGAATAAACCTGCTAAGCATCCTGATGTCTTTCCACTGCCCTGACATCTAAAAAGTTTTACCAGGTGTAGTTGACCATTCTATGATGCATGCTAGAGGGAAAAGACCAAAACTTGGACTTAGGTTTAAGAACCAAATGGACGATTCCTGGTTAAAGTGTCCCTCCTACAGTCCTGGAGCCAAAGTTGGTTCTGGATTACTTACAAATTTAATGAAAGTTATTTGTAAGTCGTAATTCTTACACTGAAACCGTACATTAATTGAGCATGATCATCTGAAAATAACCCGTAAGGCCATGTTTCCTAATGAAGAAAAGCCCTTACCATATAGGAAGTTTCTTTCTGGTCTAAAATCTTCAAGCAGCACATGCCTATTCATCTTGACCGACAAGCATGCATAATATCATCCCCACATCACTAGATAAGAATGGGGATATAAAGAATTAACAATATAGTGCATAAAAATTGGGCCAGAAGAAGCAACAGGTCCTTGGCCTTTGGAATACTGTTGACAGAGTGGGCTAACTTGAATAACTGATTCAGTAGAAGTGTCTTGCTCCTAAAGTCGACACCATCTACCAATGGGCAATAAGTCCCTGACATAATTTATAGAAGGCTGCACACTAACACAAACAAAATGCACAGAACAGCAATACCTTCTAGTAAAAACCGAAGGCTGCACACTAACCCAAAGTGCACAGAACAGCAACACCTTCTAGTAAAAACCTCTTGAAGGAACCTGCATGACTGTGGATGTAAGGTAAGTGGAATGAATACATTCTGCATGTGTACCACAAGTCTGACCATTCTTTGGAAAGGCACTAAAACCATGCTAGAATACCAACAAGTATATGGGCAAACACTTACTGTTATTCAGTCTCCAAATGTCCAAGAATATCTCCAATTACTTTTGGGTGTCTTCCTAAAGAATTATCCTTGGACCATCATTCCCTCTATAAACAATCTCCTCCTAGGATAAACCAGTGGAGGACAACCAAAAAGAATCACAACTGCCCTTCACTGTTTCCACTATATAACATACTGGTCCCAAGACTCTCCATGCATGTTAGGAGGTTGCAACTGTCCATATCCCAGAACCTGAATCTGCACTTATCCCCGAAAGGTATAAAATAAGACTACCAATAGATAATCCTGAGCTGTATAATCAGACAGGAAGCGAAAGCGTTCTCACTTCTTCCAAACAAAGTGAGTATAAGCATGAGGACATTACCCTGCAGCATCAGAAATGAGTTACTTGTTTCCTCGCTAAAAACTCCTGCTGGGTTGGCGTCTCCACCTCTCTAAGAAGTCGCCGAGACGAGACAACGTAAATAAAAGATAATAACTCAAGTTAGACTGAAAATCCATCAGCATGTCTGTCAGTCTCAAGTTCATTTCCCCACAGGAAGGAGAAAGAAAGCGAACCTCCTATTAAAGACGGTTAAAGGACCAATAAGTGTTGTACAGCAAAAGGCGGCCTTCGGCTCTCCGCGACTTTAAAAGACAAGACGACAAGCCAAGGCAGACACAAAGGGAGATTGTTTCCGAGGACGAGAAAAGTTACGAAATGCTCTCAAATTGGAGAAAGTGTTGGTTCTCTTCTCCAATATTTAGAGTGCGCCAAAATTAAGACAATTAAGATATATTCTCTGTGGCCACTATCCTCAACAAAATGAGGATACACCAAGGCGTAGTGTGGCAACAAACGCCAACCGGCCCAAACGAGTTCCTCCAATTCCATTCCAACTCTTCTTCCGTCAGCGGGTGACGGAAGGAGACAGCTGCCAAAAGGAGGTAAACAAAGTGCTTAAAGGATTGCTTTTTCTTCGCAGCCCTTGGCGACAAAACGCGACACTTATCAATAAGAGGTGACAGCAGCTAAGTGCTGTAACGAATCCACCACGACTCAATGAGAGCAAGACAGTTTAAGCGACTCGGGACTCAGCCAAGTTCACATTCCGCACGAGTCAACTGTGTTCACACGAGTCAACAATGTCCACAGCAGGGTTCCCAGATGTATCAGACCAAATTATCGTACCAAATCTCTTCAAATTATCGTATGTTGATTAATAATCGTTTATCGTACAGAGGGTCAAATTATCGTACTCGTACGTCTGGGAACCCTGGTCTGCAGTCCGCATGAGTCGACAGAGGGAGAGAGAGAACGAGGCGCCAAAAGTGGGAGGTGGTGGGAGAGGAGTTACAACGCTCGCTCCTCGTCCGAAAGCGACCGTAAATACTTGAAAGCATTCCTATATGAAACTAAGTTAGAAACCTCTGAAGCTAAAATATCTAACTCGGCGAGAACTTTAGATACTACAGACAGTGTAGACTTGAAAGAGAAACATTAATCGAGGCAGTAGTAAGAGATTTGCCGATAGCCGAAGAGGAAGCACGCAAAGAACAAACACAAGCATTATAAAGAAAAAGGAATATGCAAGCATACAAAAATTTAGAATAAGCAAAACATGAGAGATAAACAGTGACCGAGTCGACATATCTAAACGTGTAAAACTCGCTACAGATACATTATCATCTCGATAAAATGTCTACACCTATATCATATATTATTAAGCCTATGCATGCTAACACCTCAAACTAGGTGCTGAAGACGACAGAATGCACCTGTGGCGCGAGCATTAACGCTACTGAAACGGTCCTTATGTGAACTCTTTTAACGGTCCTTTGGCGAACGCTTTAAACAAGATTCAGACCATGAAAAGGGCGAAGTAGGTATTGAAGGGCACAGAATCCCATCGTCCCGAGAACCGACTCGATTCCCTGGCAGCGGATGTTTCCAACTGTCGCATGGCAGTCCTAGGCTTGGGCTTCGTACAGACAAGGGCACCAACACCATACTTCTATCAGGGAACGCGAAAATGAGCCATAATGGTAGCTTTTGGAGACCTCTTTTCAAGGGGATGTAAGACTGCTTTAGTAGGAACAATATGACTAAAATCAATGGGCAGATGAGCACTATTAAGTAGAGATTTCATAAAGTAACATCAAAGTAAGGAGGTGTAGCACTGCAAGCTGTTCGCATAGTGCATTGTATGATTTACCATTCCCACGAAGTATCTAGCAACAAGGACATTGTCATGGATATTGGTGAGGATGACAACTAAAATCTAACAAGTACAAACTCATATTGAACATACTTAAAAGATGCTTAACTCACAAAGCAAAGTATGAGGAAATGAGAACAAAATTTAAACATACGAAATTAAATATTTTAGGCCAACATTGCTACATATTTAAGACAACATTACTACAATATCTCTTAAAATGAGCAGGGTCATCAATAATACAAACACCCTCCCACAGTTTTATAGAAAATACTCACATGAATACTGTTGTAACAGCAAATTACAAACCATAAAATAAAAATAATGTCTACACAAAAAAGAAAAGATGACAAGGATAAAGTCATGGTGGCTGCTTGTAAATGTGTCTACTATCCTTTCACCTCCAGCTTATACAAAAGCAATTACTTTAACAAATAAGAAATCTTGCCCTCTAACAAGGCAAACCTCACTTGAATCCAAATTAACAATAGACTTTAATTTGATGGTGAAGTTTGATCTCTCCTGCTTGGCAGGCAACATGCTCATAAATCCAGGCTTCATTGTATATTAAGGTTAAAACAACTACAAAAACAGATGATAGTTACAATTTCTAAACCCAATTATGACACAAATACATAAAATCATTATTCATTTGAGTTAAAGCAATACAAGAGCATACAGAGAAGCCTATAACCTTAATAACAAACAAGTTTTATCACTACAATTTATAAAAAGTCAATATCAGAAGCACATCTATATTTTAATACTAATGGACCAAAAAATCCATAAATTCTAAAATGGCAAGAGAGAGAGAGAGAGACGAGAGAGAGAGAGAGGGATAGAGAGAGGAGACAGAGAAGGAGAAAGATAAGAGAGAGAGAGAGAGAGAGAAAAGAGCAAACTTGGCATTATAAAGTTTATAATGTAAAAAAATAAACTGCTTTATTTAATATATGAATATTCTGAAGATGTTCTTGTTCAATCACAAGGCCCAGCAATACCTGAAACATTCCTCTTAAGGCTTAAGTCTATTATATATATATATAAAACAGTAAAATTAAACAAATAACTACTCTACCTGGTGGTGTGGTGGGTGTGTGAAAATGTTATTCATGGAGTTATTCAAAACAGGTGGGGGAAGTCTGTTAGCATCTGCTGGAAGGCCCTTCAAGTGCTCTGAGGGCTGCAATAGTGATGAAGGCATGGGAGGAAGACGTGCTTGGCCAGGTATTGCCGAACCCAAAACTTCATTATTTACAATTCCTGTCCCTCGTGATGAAGACCCCATTCCTCCATTATTCTCACCAGCCTAGTAATTCAATTAATCAATTTTAGTATATATGGATCCATTATGCAAATAGTCTAAAACCTTAATAAAATGGTAATTTTACTTAAATTTACAAACCACATTTGCATAAAGATTAATTGTTGTTCACTGCAGACAGGTTACAAATAAGATTATTAGCCACTCAGTGGCGTGGTCGGTGGCTGCGAGTTCGATTCTCTGGCATTGCACTGAGGTGTGAGAGGTGTGTATTTCTGGTGATAGAAATTCACTTTCAACGTGGTTCAGAAGTCATGTAAAGCCGTTGGTCACGTTGCTGAATAACCACTGGTTCCATGCAATGTAGAAACACCAAAAAAACAAACAAAACAAATAAGATTACTGTCATAGTTAATAAGTGGGCACCAAAAAAGTAGTTCCTTCTCACCAGTGAAAGGCAAAACAACTCACTTTATATACAGATGAACTGACAGCCATAGAGGCAGGAGAATGACTTCACCCTATGCCTGAAAAGCAAGCCACAGCAATAAAAATTACTGTTGCAAGTAATTTGTGCCTCCAATTATTTAGCCATGCTTTCAAATATCTAAGAAAACTGGTATGCTGAAGAAATATTTCTGGATTTTGGAGACCTTCCTTCCCTCACAGAATCCCTTCATTTTTATAGTCTCATTTTTAAATACTGCTTCCTGGATTTTCATCAGTTGACTTACTTCTTAAATTGCCAGTGCTGACACAGGGCTGTCACTGCTATAGCCACAATCATAACATTACAGTACATACCATTAAAAATACTGATTAATGTATGGGATATAGACATGCAAAACAATTAATGGAGATAATCTTGTGATAGCAGCACAAAATTCTGATTGCCTGAAAGTCCCCCCTTGGTTAGTTTTAGTGTTAATTTAATAAAAAATAAGTGAAACTGTTTATACATTAACCAAAAGCAGGAAAAGCCCAGAAAATAGAAATAAAAAATGAATAAGTAATTATGAAAAAAGGAAAAAAACTAGCCAACTTGCCTAAGACAAGACAATCTAACTTTGTCACATCAATTACCTAATGATTCCTTACGACTTAGTAAACAGCAAACATTGCACCTACATAGTACTAGTACTGAAAGCCGAAGACAGGTAAAGAAAATATTTATAAATTTAGTTAGCAGAGCACTGGAGCAACTGAAAAACCCTTGTAATGGATCATTTGAAAAAAAAATTGAAACTACTTGCAACTTGTACTCATTACCAAATGCCAGCAACTCAGGTCCCCCATCCAAAGAATCATTGTTTAATTAATGAATGAATCACCATTTCCTGTACCTCTGTAAGGAGAGCCTGTACTAGTATGAATTAATCTAGTCCAAAGCTAAATGTTAAGTACTATAATGGCTATAATAAAGACTGAATAAGAGCGAGATAAAGAGAGTAGCAACCCTACAGTAAATAAATATAATCTGGGAGATTCCAACTGTGTCACCAGCTTGACAGACATACACAAAGTGAAGCAGGTGATGGAAGGGTCCCCAATGAACCAAATGGTACATGCACGGCACAGTATCCTATTTGATTATGTCTGTAGTCTAAAGACTGTAAAGACTGGGGCAAAAATATTGGCTATATATGAGTGACAGGTTTAGAAAATACATTTTATCAATAAATGGATGGAATACAAAATGAAGCTGTTTCTACAATGTTACAAATCAGAATTACTAAACTTTTTATGCTCAAAGTGTTTCTTCCAAAATTTTATAAACAATATTTGATAAAAGTCTGTACAAAAACAAAATATAATTTGGTCAAAAGCATAATAACACAAGTAGTATATGAAAATGTTAAAGTGCTTTTAAACATGGCAGTCAAAATAAAAGAAAAAGCACAGCATTAAAACAAAAGTTTATAAAAAATTTTAAAAAAGGGGAAACTTACTTTGCCATCAATTTCTGGAATGATGCTAGTGAGGTTGAAATTTGAAAGGGATGAAGATAAATGTGGTGCTGTCGGAGGGGCCATGTTCACCTGCTGTCGATCCATTACACGAAGAGGACTAAAAGGAACGTGTCCAGGAGGAGCCCCTGGAGGGAGGACAACTGATGACCCAGCACGTGATCCTGAAGCAGCTGTGACACTTCCTGTACCAAGTTGGCCAGCACCACTTGCACCTGTACCACTGCTACCACTTGGGTACTGTGCAGCATTAATTGGCATTAAGTTATCAGGCCCCAAAAGAAAATTGCTTTGGTGGCGAGGTGCAGTGCCGGGGAATAAATTTGAGTGCACGAGGGTAGAGTCATCACAGGGAGGGGTAAAAGAATGAAGAGATATATGAGCAAGAGCTCCACCTTCCAAAAGATTGGCTGAGCTACTCATTCCTCCACCGACCATATTTGTTTCTCCATATCGAGGACGTTTTGAACTAACACCACTGCTACTTGAAATTCCATGATTATTACTATTCACACTACTTGGAACACTCGTTGTTATACCTAAGTTACCACTGTTACGATTTGAATTTGATCTAGAATAAGGAACAGAAGTGGAGGCTGAAGAAGAGGACACTAATTGCATATCTGAATGGGGTGCTCGAACACTCATTGAGCCACTTGCAGCTCCCATCAACCCACCTCCACTGCACACATCCTGTGGATCCAAAGGTAAAGGGAATGTGGGATTGGGTGGAAAGTTGCTTTGGTCAGCAGGAAATTCATGAAAACGTGGATAAGGCCCTGCTGGATGAGGTGGTGGCATGATATCACCAGACAGCATAGATGAAGATGATGGGGGAAGATTCTGGTATGGGTACCCTGTAGCCATGTAGGCCATGTTACCACCATAAGCCAGGGAGCCTGAAGCCTGAGTATGAAGTTGGAAATTATAGTCAGGATTACAACCACCCTGACCATTTCTGTCATGACTTGAATATCCAAAGGATGAATTTGGTACAAAATTTTTCATCTGCTGGGTTGAATAATTACTCTGGTACATCTGATTAGGAGCCATTAATGAATAATTATTGTTTGCTGGTGGCCGATGCACAGTCCTCCCATAGTTCTGAGAGCTCAAAAGTGCTTCTGCTGAATAATTATGACCTTGTTTATGTGCTGGTGAAGACTTATTACCCCACATGCCTGAAGAAGCAGTGCCCCCATTACCTTGCTGAGAACCTCTTGCAGGGCTTCTTCTACGTGAATGGGAATCTCCCTGTGAACTATTCTTATTACTTCCTGTGCCACGTGACTTACTTTCCGATTTTCTACTTCCTGACTTGCTTCGAGGAGAATCTTTAGATTTGTCCTCTGACTGCTGTGCAGAAGAATCCTTCTGTTGTCCACTAACAGATCCTTTTCGAGATTCACTGGAATGGCTAACTAGGTGGCTAACAGAAAAATATCGAACATGCTCAGAAGAGGGCTCTGGGCGCATTGGCGTTGGATCTTCTGCAGTTTCTATAAAGCCTGTCATTGGCATCGGCATGGGGGGATTATGTGGAAGTCGAGGGTCAGTCATCATTGTGGGATCTGGGGGTAGTAAATCACTATGTTGGTACTGGTGTTGCTTACCATAACCGTAACACTGATGCCGGCCTTCAGATCTAGGTGAATGGGGACCCTTACGGCAGTATGCATTATAGTCATATGTAGGAGGTTGCATGTAACTTGATGCACTAACCATTGGTGGATGGTAAGGCATTGTAACCATTCCTGGCTGGTGTGTGGGTTGCATTACTGTCCCAGACAAGTGACCTGCAGCTCTCTTATCAGTCAAAAGTTCTCCGACTTCACCTATGAGTGACCCCGGTAACAAATTATTTCCATTGTGTGGCTGTACCGAGTGACCTGAAACCTGCTGTTGGACAACAGTATTTTGCTGTTGCCTTTGTTGTTGTTGCTGTGCTTGTTGTTGTTGTTGCTGTGCTTGTTGTTGCTGTTGCTGCTGCTGCTGCTGTTGTTGCTGCTGCTGCTGCTGTTGTTGCTGCTGTTGCTGCTGTTGTTGTTGCTGGGTCAACTGTTGTGTTTGCGACTGCTGATGTTTCTGAATAGCATTTTGATTCATGTGTGGTTGACTTTGGCTTGTACTGCCATGCTGCTGATTTCTATGATGATTAGACAATTGTTGATGTTGTGGCTGTTGTTGAGGCTGCTGTTGTTGAGGCTGTTGTTGTTGAGGCTGCTGCTGTTGCTGCTGCTGCTGCTGTTGTTGTTGTTGTTGGCCACTATTATTTGACGGCTGATGTTGCTGAGTGTGCTTCTGGCTAGTCTGGTACTTCCCAATGGACTGCTGATGTACTGGTTGGGAATGTGTTTGGGATGACACAGTTTGAACACTGGCTGGTGATCTTTGCAATCCACTGTTATCTTTAGATGGCTGATGCTGATGATGATGTGGTTGTTGATGCTGAGGGTGTTGTTGTGAATGCTGTGAAGCAGCATGTGCTTTTGCATGTGAAACCTGCTGTAGCTGCATTCCCATTTTGTCACATTCTCGATGAGGGCTTGTTACTATTTGATCTGCTTTTCTTGAAGGATTTGCTAGAGATGCTTCTACTGCTTGAATATTCTGGTCTTTCTTATTGAGAGAGGTATGCTGTCGTGCCAAATGCAAAGATGAGACTGCCTCTGAAACAACAGCTTGCATCTGTGGTGGTGGTGGTGCTACCTCAGAAGCAGAGGAAGATTCTTGTGTTCTGCTTACAGATCTTGCTTGATGGACATCAGATATGGGAAGAGAGTTGTGAAGTTTGCTTTGCTTTTCGTATTTACTACTAGACTGCTGTGGGCCACTGGTAGTACAATTGGACACAAAACTTTCTTGCGACAAAGATCCATGGATTTTAGCAGAGTTACTTGAAGTCTCCCTTGAAATGTTCTGACTCTGATGTTCCCCAGAAACTTGAGCAGATTCTGAAGTATTGCTTCTAAAAGAATTAACTATTTTCATTGAATCTGATTTCTCTTGACTGGATTGGGCTGCCTGAGTACTTTGTGGTAAAGACTTCTGGGATGATGAATTGAGGGTGCTCACAGAAGATATGTCTTTCTGTGCTTCACTTTCCTTTTGAGGACCTGTAACCATCTGCTTTGGACTTTGTTCACTCCATGCTCTATAGGAAACAGAGCAGTTGCTGACTTTTTCCACAGGAACACTTTGTACACTGCTTGATGATGTAGTATTATTGCTAGAAATTAAGGAAGCACTGTGTGATACTGGTGACCTTTCCTTAAGGCTTTCTTGATCTGGTTTCTCTCTGGATTTCTCTAAAGAAAATGATGTCACTTTTGTGGCTATTTTCGATGAATTCTCTGTTTGTAACTTAATACTAGTGGCAGTGTCACATGCTAAGCTCTCCACTTGTGATGATGGCTTGGTTGACTCTTTTACTGCTACCTCTGATGGAACTGAGATTAATGAAGTCCTCTTTACATCATTACTGTTTGTATTTGATATGTTAGCAGGAAGATAACCATAACTTTTGACTTTATCACTACTATCTGTTAAAGTCTGATGCTGTAACTGACTACTTGATGATCCAGGAACCTCCACAGTTAGGTCTGCATTTGGCAGCCCCTTCACTTGTTTCTCTTTGGTGGAAGTTTGTATAGTTACAGCCTTACTTGAAGACAATCCATCATTACCTTTTGAAAGAGGTGTAAGCTCTAAGTTTATGGGAGTTTTAGCCACACCGCCTTTTGAATTTCCTGCCCCACTGCCCTCATTTCTTGATGTAGGTTTTTCCAAAGATAATGGCAATATCAAACTTGAAGAGGATGCATAATGCATTGTTGCGCTTGAAGTCCTTGTCTCAGTTGTTGAGTTGGCAACAGACACCTGATTATTTTCTACAGCAGTCATATTAACACTATCTGCTTTGGATCTTTCACACTTTGTAGAATGAAGGTGTTAGCATTGGGGTAGAATGATAGGTCATCATTGAGGTCGAATGGAGGTGTCCGCATTGGGGTAAGAAATGCGATGTCAGCAATTGAGGGTCGAATGAGATTGTCAGCATTGGGTAGAAGAGGAGTCACATTGGGGTAGGAATGAATTTCAGCATTGGGTCGATGAAGATGTCAGCATTGGGGTAGAATGAGGATCAGCCATTGGGGTAGTAATGAGATGTCAGCACTGGGTAGAATGAATGTTAGCATGGGTCTAATGAGGAGTCAGGATTGGGGTAGAATGAGGTGTCATCATTGGGGTAGAATGAGATGTCAGCATTGAGGTAGAATGAGACGTCAGCATTGGGGTAGAATGAGATGTCAGCACTGGGGTAGAATGAGATGTCAGCACTGGGGTAGAATGAGATGTCAGCATTGAGGTAGAATGCGATGTCAGCATTGGGGTAGAATGAGATGTCAGCATTGGGGTAGAATGAGGTGTTAGCATTGGTGTCAAATTTGAACCACTTCCAGTGTTAGGATAACAAATTGAGTTTGAAACTTTTGAATATAATGCTGGTTCAGATGTAGCTATGGAAGAAATGCTAGTCCCTGGAACAGAACTGGCCACTCCAGAAGGCAAAGATATTGACCTCTGAGTACTACTAGATACAGGGAGACTGGATGTAGTTGGGTTTATTATAGAAGAAACAGTGGAGGAGGGATGTAAAAAGGGTGAAGAAAAGATTGATGTACATGTCGTTGAGGACCCAGTGCTTGCACCTGATGATGGCCCCAAAGTAGTGGTTACAGAAGTGGCATTTGTGCTAGTGTGGTTTCCTACTGATGAAACCGATGTACTTGCAGTGGATGGTAGTGTTAAAGAAAATGAAAACACAGGTGATGGGTTTGTAACTTGATATGATGAAGTAAATGCTACTGATGATGCAGAAGCAGAAAGGGTAGGTAAGGTGACTGCAGGTGACGACAACTGAACATCTGTAGATACGGAGGGGAGATTTGTTGAATTTCCCACTGAGACTGAGGAAGAAGAGGTGGTTAGGGGAAAACTTGATATAGGATCAACTAAAGGTAAATGTCCAGAAGAATGATGATCTGCTGTCAACGGTGGTAGATGAGGAATTGGTGGTAATGGTGGGAGTGGAAGAGGTAAGGAATGGCAGGTAGCTGGCAACATTGGTGCTCTTAAAAATATACATGGGGGTGGAAGAGCTGCTGTGGAAGGTAGAGACAATGGACAGGCAGTTGGAGCTGATGATGCTTTAGGCAGATTTTCACGAGAAGGTAATGGTGTGGATGTAGACGGATAAGCTGAGCTTGGTAAAACAAGAGGTGTAGAAACTCTTGCATGACTATTTGAAACAGCAGTTGATGCTACTACATTTGAGCTTATTTCAGGAAGGGAGTCTGTCAAGTGTGGAATGAAAATATTACTACTACTTGAAGTGGCCTGGGTAGACACTGTGCTTAGAGGTGGATCTACAGATTCCTGAGGCTTGGATGATAAACACAAAGCTGTAATACTGTAGGAACTACTGTTCAACGATGTCTCTGTGGGCCCTTGTGAACTAGGTTTAGTAAGGCATAATGTCTGAGGCTGACTCTGAGGTTCTAATGATGATGCAGATGTTGGATTCTCTACAGATTGGTTCTTAAGTTGTTCTGTCTGCATATTTTGGGTTTTTCCCTCATGCACTTTATCATCAACAGAGTTCTCTATATGGGCATGAATAAGAGATTCAGATTTAGAGCCAGACTTTACAATCTGCTCACTGCTGGTTATTGGTGAGGAAGGAGGAGAGAAATCACAAGATCTTGGGTCACTCTCATCAATGGAACGTAGCATTTCAACTAACCTATCATCAGTAGGGTTACTCGCTTCAATTCCACTCTCACGAATGGTCTCTGGAATGACACAAGGCATATCAACACGAATATCCATTATATTTCCCAAAGACTCTTCCACACAATCCATAATACCAGCTGAATGGACCAAACCTGTAAGAGTGGATGTGGATATCTCCTGAAGGTCTGGACTCTGAGCACTAGGCATATCAACCTGGTTCAAATGAACTGGTTTTGAGGTTTCTATTGACTGCAAGGTTTGCATAGTTGGGTTAATCTTGGAGAGTGATGGAACTTCATATTCACTCTTGCTACACTTGGTAGGTTTATCACAGATATCTAAAGTCATTGGTCTCTTGTTTCTGCCATGACTTTTTGAATCCCTCTTAGAGGGCAAAATGTGTGGCTTAATACTGTTTTCAGAAGTTGTATTAGGGCAAGTTTCCTCTGTTGTTACATCTTTCCCTTGAGAAACAGAAACTTCCTTGCATGAACATGGCTTGGGTGCAATGGGCTTTAATCTAGTTGGCTGGGGAACAGGTACAACTGGATTTGAAGGGAGTAACAATACAGGACATGTATTCATCATTCTGACAATCCTACCCCCTTGAAGGAGTGGGGGCGGAACCCCAGTAGACATTATTGGGACACTTGAAAGTGACGGTGTAACATATGTAAGCTGAGAATTGTAAACAATTGGGGGCACTAACTGAATTGTCCCAGGAGCTGGATTGTTACACTGTAATAAAACTACTTTTTGCCCTTTGGTGTTTCCTTTGTCCCCACCTCCATCCTCTACCTGAACTGACACCCGTTGCTGGGGATTATTATTGCAAAATGATGAAGCCTGGACTGAAATAACCTGGGCACTTGTCGTTGGTGGATTCTGTACTTCTGGATGCAGTGCAACAGGCTGAGTAACATCTTGCATCACCAAACATGTGCCTGATGATGTTAGTACAATTTCATCTGCCCTATTATTAACTTTTCCTGTTACTTCTGGCTCTAGCTTCCTTGAAGTTCCTGAAATTTCACTGGATTTCACAGACGGATCAACTCTAACTGATTCTTCCCCTTCATTTCCTGTCTCTATTATGCTAACAGTCACCATGCAATCTTTGGTTACATTTTCCACTAAAATACTTTCTGTTGATGACCCACTTCCAGTGGACTCTAAAACAGGATCACAGGGTTGTGGCAATACTGAAATGTCTTCACTAACACATGAAAGAGGAATATTTGTCCCTTGGTCATTACGACAATTTTGAGCAAGAACAGTTCCTGACTCTGGTAAAACTCTAACTTGTTTATTTTCACCATTTTCAGATATGATAGTCAGTGGTTCACCTTCACAATTAATAAGTGGAACAGAAATACTATTATTCCCTTGACCATTGGAGGATATCACAGATGTTACGGATTTAAATGAGGTTTCACCAGTTGGCTGATTAAATAAAGCTGAAGTTACAGATGCTTTTTTTACAGAATGCAGTTCTCTTTTGGTCACCCTATTACTCGGTTCATTTGATTTAACAATATCACTTATCACATGAGAATTCTTGGCGACACCATGATGATCACTTGAACTGTTGTTTTCCTTTTCAGCATATACTGTTGATACCTTTTCACTGGACTTGGATACTGAAGTAATGGTGCTTTGTGTGGAACTAAGATGATTAGAGATTCTCTGATCCCCACCAAACTCTTTCTCAACACTAATACCCACATGGGGAATTCTGCTATCTGCATTCTGAGAAGGAATACTTGTATGAATGCCATCTTCCCCATCACTAAAAGTTTCATCAAAACTTCCTTCTGGAACATATTCAAAATTATCTTCAATCACAATCTGGCCTTGAGGTCCAGTTGAGAGTTTTTTCATACTTATGTTAGTGCAGTTGTTTTGAACACAGGTACCTGAAATAACAAAAAGAACATCAAAATTTTATAATAAAACAACCAACTGCATTATAAATACTATATATTTACAAGCTTTAAAATGCCATACATATACACGTACTGTATTTTGTTAACTTGCACACAATCATTTTTTGTACTACAGTAGCTTTTGATGAACAGTACATATAAGCAAAAGTTTAAAACTTACAGATTACCAATTCCTTTTGCAACAAAATAAACTAAAATCTTAATGGACTCCAAACTTCAGACGGTGGGATAACCCTTAAGAACTGGGCTTAAAAAAACATATGCAGCACCCCAGACTGGGCAAACTTTGAGGTTGGCCAATTTAAGAAAAAAAAGATCAATGGAAAGAGGAAGATATGCAAATGCATAAGGTGTAAGAATAAAAATTCTAGAAAATTCTCCCTACCTTCCATGAGAAGTTGAAAAAGACTATATTTACAACCCCTTGAAGGAGCTCTTTTAAGATAATCATAAATTTGGCAAGTTGTAAATGCTTTTTCTAATAATTTTGTTTTATTTTTTTAAATTATAATTACAGTTCACACAATATCATAAGAGATATAAGAACTAAAATCAGTAAAAAATTTAGTGTATTTGTAGTAAAATATTTAGATAAATTTACTGAGATTGAAGATGCAGTAACTTTTTTGGATTATAAAAGATTTTAATAATATTTCTGCATTTTTCTTTGCAAAATTACAATAATAACTGACATAGTACTACCATAAAAGATAAGAGCTAAACCAACAGGAACCCCAAGGTATATTTATGAGCAAACATATAAAAACAAAAACTGAAAAATGTAAAAAAAAATGTAATGTGACATCTTTATTTTTTAATAAATATTATCTTAACTTCATTTTCTATGCTTTTTTTATAATTCGTCATTCACAGTGCCGTACAAGCACTGCACAAAATTGTTCATGAACCAATCTAAACATTCTTTTAGAGCAATAACATTTCTAGATATGTTTATCTACACATAAAACTCTCGAAAAAAGTCCATAACTCACTTGGACCTATCCTGAATTATTCATACAGACGTTTTTTACAAATCTTTTTATGATTTGTGGTTCACAGTATCATACAAGCGATGAACAAAATTCTAAGTAAACCAATTAAGAATGTGTTTTTTAGCATTATCACTTCAGTATATGTTTATTTAAACAGTTGAAAACTGTTAATAACTAAAACTCTATAATTCCTGAAAATTCAGCGGTCAGCATGCCCCTTAACATTAAAGGTGTCAAAACCACTCCCAAGCATGATCAATCCCAAAAGCCTTCACAAAAAGCATTTATAAGAAATGATCTTACCTGGAAAGGTGCAAAGGATTTCTCTCCCTTCATTTCTAGATTCAACCTTGAGTCCAGTTTCTTGCACAAGCTTCACCAGTAAGGCATTCATATGCTTCAGATCTAATACTTGTCTTTTGAGCCTCTTGATTTCCTCTTCTGTAATAATCAATTTTACATTGGTTTAGCAGTCATGCAATAAATTATGAATGGCATGTTACACTGCCTGCACAGATCACTGTTTTATCACTGTCACGAAAACTTCTCAAAAGTGTAACTTAAAAATAGCACAAAAATAAAGATTTGGTTACTTTTAATTAATACAAACAACCTCTGACCATTTGTCACTGGTAATGTTGCATTTGTTAAACGAATGAAAACTAATTGACCAATTTGGAATTATAGTTGTATACATGGCCAAAAAACTTTCAATATATTTCAAAATCTTCCCTGACCCCAAAACTTGGGTTTGACAACCAAGAATTTATTACCAATAATTACTGGTAGCTGAAACTGTTACCAAAACACTACTACGTATTACCATTTTTTTGCTTGTTTTCTAACGAAACATCTAAGAACAAGGAACAACTAAGACAAAAATTTTTGGTTTTCAAGTTCACAAAAAGCATTTTAAAGGTAACTTAATTCAAAATATTCCTTAACAATTAATTTCCCTCTCTGAGCATTGCCACAACTTTCGATGCATGTTTGCCTGCTGAGAATTACACGTCTCAAACTCTCTCTCAAGATCTACCATATTTTATCTTTTTTGAAGTCTTATTTGTCAAAATTAGCCTTAATAATGTCTCAAAGAAAATCAAATGTGTAGTACTACTTTTGAAAAAAGATTAAGGATGAAGCTGAATGTTCAACATATCAAAAAGTTCTGAAAAAGAGTTGGTAAATCCAAGTCTGGGATGAAAGCACCTCCAAGTAGATTTCATGTCATTCTCCAATTAAAGCTACGTTATCCTTAGCAAGAATCAACAAAGTCGAGTTTCTCTTAGCAAGAATCAACATATGTTCAGACAATTATTTACTAAGAAATCTGTTGTGAAATGCAAAAACAGCAACCTAGGATGATTTTACTTTAGACAAACTGTCTCAAGTGAATCTACATATTCAAAGAAACTTGGAGATGAATGCCTATGATAAAAGGCTACAAACTACAGGAAACGGAGAAAAATATTTCATTTTGCATTATTATGAAAACTAAGCTAGAGAAATACATTTCTGGCCAAATGAAAGCAGAATTTCATTTCTTGAGTATCCATCTTCCCAGAATCTCCAAATTAAGTGTGCAGCACAATTACGGTACATTATCTAGTTAGAGAATCACATAAATGGTGTCAAAAAACAATTGTGTGAATTTGGATTAGAGTTTGATCCTAATGTTGTGGGCATTACAACATATGGAGCTTCACTTATGGTTAAATTTTGGGAAGAAAACAAGCTCATTCATCAATTAAGCCTAAAAAATAAAATCCATCTTAGTATGTGCAATATTTCATACAAGAAGAAAAATTGTGAAGAGGATGACTTAGAAGAACATGTACTACATACTTGAATGAAATGAAGATAATGCTCAAGAAATCACTGAAGATAGGGAAGACTATAATAACCCTCTGAACACAGCTTTTTACTCTGCTAAACACATGATGACACTACTGTTTCAGAAATTCCAGGTTATTTTGGTGAGGTAATTTGAAAGGTTAGAAAAAGTTGCAAAATCTTTAAGGCAATCAGCATTAAAGAATAATTATCTACAAAAAGTTAATAAAACTCTTTGAAAGAAGAGCTGAAATTGGTCCTAGATACCCAGACAATATAGAACAACACTATTGCATTGTATTTCTATATTCACCAAACTGGAAATTGTACTCCTAGAGATGAGTGATGGCTAATAGAGGACTTTAGAAGCCCTGAAAAATATACTTATTCCCCTTGTAATAGTATCAAAGGACTTTCCTCAGATGATGCTTCTTGTTGAAAGGAGAAAATTCAATTAAATTCATTTTCCAAGAATTGGATAATTGCAGTTCATAGTAGACTATAAAACTTGAGAAAATTGAGCGAACTATATGATTCATGCAGGATGACAAATGTCATTTGATTGAACATTATCTCAATGATCCTGATGCATTGAAAAAAAATAATAATTTCAAAAAACCCTTTTTCTTGCAAAATCGTAAAAATGTCAAGAAACTGGCTGAAGCAACATTGACATGGGTTTTACCATCAAAAGCAGAGCCCGAAAAGTACCTAATAAGAAATTTCCAAAACCAAAATTTCTGAAACAAAACTTACTGTCAGTAAGCCTGTGCTCTAGAGATATCTACATGAGGTGACAATTAAAAATAAGAAAATTGAGCTTTAACTTTCCTACTTTTGATTTATATAAAGAAATGAAGCTGTCTGAAGCAACACAGAAGCAGCTTAAGTATACTTGGAAAAGCTTTGCTAGCGCTAATTAACAATAAGAGCAATTAGTATGGACTCTCAAAGGGTCCTTTTTTTTCTGCAGGCTACCCTCCTTCAAAAATTTTGTTCTTGATTATACCCAAAAACATTACATACATCCATTATGCTTTTTAATATCATACTTTTATAATGCCTATTAGTCAATGAATCTAATTATATAATTTAAAATATGTTCAATTTTTGTTGCAGAAATGTCCTAATGTCATAAGTCCTTATTTTCTAAAAAACTTTGTTCTATGCATGATAAACACTTTTTCAATCATTGTTTACTGTATTTCAAAGTATGTATCTCTATATGTGCATATTCTTATCATGACACTCTTATCGTAGTTAAAAGCTTATAGTACGTATCTGTTCTTGTTTTATACTATAAGAAAAAAAAATTGGAATTGAAAAACTGTTAAATCAGTATCAAATAAACCACTATTGATAATTTACTGGTAATGAAAATGTTGGTAATTTTTCCCTAATCAAAATCAATACCTGCAACTGAATAACATGCAGACATTCAAAATACAGGCAGTCCCCGGGTTACGACGGGGTTCCGTTCTTGAGACGTGTCGTAAGCCGAAAATCGTCGTAAGCCGGAACGACGCTTGGAAATATGTCTTAAACTAATAAAAAGTTATAAAAAACCTTACTTGTAATCCTTTGGTTACACTACATGTTGTTTCCTGTAGTTTTATGTACAACCTGGAGTTATTTTCATAAAAGAATGCTGGTTCTTGAAGGTAAAAACTATTGTAATCCTCTGGTGACACTACATTCTTGAAGTTTTATGTACAACCTGGAGTGATTTTGCCAAATCTTGAGGGCTACAAGAACAGCTGATTACTATTTACGTATCATATAGACTAATTAAAGTAAACGTATCTTTAAATAGGCTTATATATTAGTATCAACAAAACATTTCCTGCCATGAGTCAGAGGCCGTTTTAATGAAACGGGAGCACCTTCTCTGTCCTATCTGTTCAGAAAATAAACGTTACGTCAATCCCCGAGACCATTGTTGCCGCCAATGGCCGTCTCTCTCAAGGTCTCTCTCTCTCTCTCTCTCTCTCGTCTCTCTCTCTCTCTCTCTCTCTCTCTCTCTCTCTCTCTCTCTCTCTCTCTCTCTCTGATCAAATTACACTGGAACCTTGACATATGATTGCCCTAATATACGAATGTTTTGAGATACAACAGAAAATTTGCGAAAATATAAGATTTGATATACAACGAAATATTTGAGATACGACTTTGCGATGAGTGTTAGTTGTATAGGCGACCAATAAATGGTGTTCAGTCTGTTTGTTTGTTGGTGCTGCATGTTAACACATCGTTGTTTAGTTCGTTGTATTTGCGCCTATTTTTCGTGTTATTTTGTCTATTTTATTATTAACCATGGGTCTCAAAGCTAAAGACAAAGCAGGTGATGAAGAACCCAGAAAATGATTTCGATGGAAGCAAAACATGAAATTATAGCAAAGCATGAACGTGGCGTTCGTATCGTCGATTTGGCAAACGAGTATGGTCGAAATCCTTCTACAATATCCACGATCATCAAGCAGAAGGAAGCTATAAAAACCTTCCAAAGGCATCACCATTATTTCTAAACTACGAACTGATTAAAAAAATAAATAAAAATTATTAGTTTAGCAATGTTATTTCATTTGTGTTTATTACGTAGTTATTAGTGTACATACGTAAATAAAAAGAGAACAAATCGTTCCCTGCCACCCTTCCCTACCTCCTCCCCCTGCTGGCCTCACGTCATCTTTCGTTGTGGTAAGTAAAATTCCTTTCTTTTTATTTAATTGATTTTATTAACATTTATTATCATTTATCACATTGCTATGTTATTTTATCATTATGTGTGTTATTACTCGTTTATTTGTGTATAAATTGTGTATATTATATGTAATTTAGCTGTGTTTAGGTGTGGTTTCATAGCGCTAGAACGGATTAATACATATTACATTATTTTTAATGGGAAAAAATGCTTTGAGATACAACTGTTTTGATATACGACGACGGTAACGGAACAAATTAAATTCGTATGTCAAGGTTCCAGTTGACTGTATAATGTCTCTCTTTGGATACTTCGCTTTTGCCAAATCTTGAGGGCTACAAGAACAGTTGATTACTATTTACGTATCATATAGACTAATTAAAGTAAACGTATCTTTAAATAGGCTTATATTATTAGTATCAACAAAACATTTACTGGCATGAGTCAGAGGCCGTTTAATGAAACGAACACTTCTCTGTCCTTAACTCGGAGCGTCGGAAGTCGCCTCTCTCTCTCTCTGATCAAATTACTGGATAATGTCTCTCTTTGGATACTGTACTTGGAATTTGCGTTGTAATCTAACCAGAAACTTTGTTTTGTTATTATTACTGGAAACAAGCAATGATTTTTTCATTATTTGCGCTTTTGGACTGTTATATGTAAACTTTGCGCACCGCAAGCTAGTATGTATTCATTCACTCGGAAACTAGTTCCGCATATGAGGCGTCACTAAAAAACATAGAAAAATACGACATAAAAAGTGTCGAAAATCATCATAACCTCAAAATTTTTGTTGTAATCTAACCAGAAATGATATTGTTAAGATACAATAAAGTTTTGTACATACTTACCTGGCAGATATATACTTAGCTATAGACTCCGTCGTCCCCGACAGAAATTCAAATTTCGCGGCACACGCTGCAGGTAGGTCAGGTGATCTACCGCCCCTGCCGCTGGGTGGCAGGAATAGGAACGATTACCGTTCTAGAACCAGATTTTCTCTTCCATCTGTCTCCTGAGGGGAGGCTGGGTGGGCCATCAATCGTATATATCTGCCAGGTAAGTATGTACAAAACTTTATTGTATCTTAACAATATCATTTTTGTACATGGAACTTACCCAGCAGATATATACTTAGCTGATTGACACCCTTGGTGGTGGGAAAGAGACAACTATTTACTGAATAGACAGGTAAACAACATACGTTGTAGGTAATAAATAAATAAAACCTTGGTTCCTACTTGATCAGGCGGAAGACACCATGGCTAATGCCTAGGAATCTGCTTCGCCTCAAGAGCCTCAGCGAGGATGTGACCTATGGCTAAGAGTTCTTGTGGGTCTGTCGATGGGGTCTTATCCATTTACTCGACAGAGCCTCTTACATGACAATATGCCTATGCCTAGTGGCATAATTAAGGAGCACAACACCGATCCCGAACACCTGATCCTAACACGAGGGTTAGTGCTTAAGTTGAAAAGAGTTTTCTACAAACTCCTTTCAAACAACCCAAAGAAAAAAACACGACGTTAAATAAAATTTAAACTCACTAGGTTAAAGGGGGATCATATCTGCTCCCTATCCCAGCAATGTATCCGCAGACACGTATCAACCAAGAGAGAAGGATCCCTCGAAGGTTATCTTGATATCCTTCGGATAATGGGAAGTCAACACAGAGTTGCATCTCCCGTATGTGACAGCTAATATGTCCTTATGACATATTGTTAGGGAAAGAACAAGAATTTGGAAAAGCTCGCACTTCATGCGCTTTTAATTCTCAGCTGTTTGAAGGAATCATCAATGCACTTATCAAGTGCTTAAGAGATCACAATGTCTCAAGGAAGGCCAGGGCGTTCTTTGATATCGATCTCTTCTGGGTGAAGCCTGGAGCCTGGCTAGCGCTTCGTGCCTGGCAGGCGCCTAGCGCCTGTCTAGCGCCTCGCGCCTGGCTGGAGCCTTGCGCCTGAATGGCGCCTAGAGCCTGAATGGCGCCTAGAGCCTGGCTGGAGCCTCGCGCCTGGCTGGCGCCTCGCGCCTGGCCGGTGCCTGATTGGCTCCTTCTTCCTGGCTAGCGCCTCGCGCCTGGCTGGAGCCTTGCGTCTGGCTGGCGCCTTGCGCCTGGAAGGCACCTGGAGCCTGGCAGAAGACTTCATGATTACTGTCTATGCGTCCTGCATGCCTCAAGAGTTTCAGCGAGGTAGGGACCTGGACCTAGACTGACAAACCCTTCTGGATCATGTCAATGGGGGCTAGCCCGCTTACACGACAGAGCCTTCTCGGATCATGCCAATGGGGGCTGACCCACTTACATGGCAGAGCCTTACCTGTATCATATCAATGGGGACTAGCCCTCTTACATGACAGAGCTTTAGGTTTCTCTTTACTGGAGGAGCCTTGCGCCTGGATGGATCCTCAATCCTGACTGGAGCCTAGCCTTGAAGGAGCCTGGCACCTGGATGGTGCCTGGCTGGCTTCTAGAGCCTGGCTGGCTCCTAGAGCCTGGCTGGCTCCTAGAG
This sequence comes from Macrobrachium nipponense, assembly GCF_015104395.2. Classification (NCBI taxonomy): domain Eukaryota; kingdom Metazoa; phylum Arthropoda; class Malacostraca; order Decapoda; family Palaemonidae; genus Macrobrachium; species Macrobrachium nipponense. The sequence goes on along the minus strand of NC_087211.1, from coordinate 44,211,162 downwards.
CCTGGCTGGCGCCTCGTGCCTGGCTTGGCTCCTCCACACTTGCTGGAGCTTCGAGCTTGGAAGAGTCTCTAGGCTGTCTAGCGATGTCCACATCGGACACTCTTATATCTGTCCGATTTGTTCACCTCTGGCGCATTTGCGCCAGGTTGGAGGCCCGCTCCTTCTCAGTATCCGACCATGACGAGTTTCCTTGGAACTGTCCGCCTCTGGCGTTTTCGCCTGTATTGGCATTTGGCGCCTGGCTGGCGCTACATTGTCCGAGAGTCCTGAAAAACCACATTCAGTTTATCAGAAGACTGGAGAAGGGTGGAAGAAATTCTTCCCCTTTGAGCTTTTGGCCCCTGGCAAGGGGAGGTGATTTTAGTCAGCTACACCCAGTAGACGACAGGATATCTAACAATACGAGAGAGAAGAGTCTTCCTCCGAGGAGGATCCTTCGTGAACATTTCTTTTGCTAATGAGATCTCTTCTTACATGTTGATGAGGTTCCTCGTTGCAGAATCTTCCCTATCCTTGCCCGAAGGAAGGGAAGGAGTCTGGAAGTCGAAGGAGACTCTGAGCTGAATTTGGGGGGAACCCTGATTTCTAGCTCTTATTGTATCCTTCTGAATACCTTCTGGGAAGCATTTTGAGCCCTCATCGCACCCCGAAGACTCTGTAGGCAAACGTTTAAACATGTTTCCCTCTTCTTCTGTAGATGAAATGTAAGTACCCTGCCTGGGCAACGAAACTTCTATCTGAAAGCGTTGCGTCAGGAATAGAGGGATTTAGTTCTTTTGCCAGACATACTATGCTGGCAAGAACCCATTGCCGAGTCTCCATTGAATCTGATGCGAGATTCCAATGCACCAAAAATTCACTTGTCTTCTTGGTCGTTTAGGGCTAAGAGAAACAAAGAATTCCTTCATAAACTTCCTCAAAGAAGTTTGATGAGGAGCAGTTCCATTTTGTCGGAACACGGAATCTGTGGCCACAAAAAGATCCCATTCGAAGTACATGATATCCTACTCTTGTCGTATTGCGGTATCGTATAAGATCCCGAAGATCTTAATCCTCTGTTATCTCTAATTCCCCTTGTAGAGACAGAGTATAGCCTTTTACTGCGTTCTTTGATAGCAGATATATACATAGGTGATTCTTCCCTCTGAAAGTGAAGAAAAAACCTCGCTATGTGGTTCACAGAGGTATCGGAAGAGGACAGTTTCCTTATTCCATCTAGCACGATCTGCAGCAATTCTATGTCTTAGCCATGACTATTGTCATTTACCTTGAAAAAACCTCTCATTCATGTCCACTTCTGGTCAGTCTGCACGCGGACAGACTCAGAGTGGAGAGGTTTTTTAGGTCTATTTATAATAGATTCTGATAGAATATCCAGATACTCTTGGAAAAGCCTTACGAAACATGCTGTGAGAAGAACGTGACTTCTGTGAATCCAACCTCTCTAAGGCCAAAATGAGGCATACATCCTCTCTTCCTTTGACGCCCATTTATCTTAATACCTGTTAAGAATTTATAACTAGGGGAAAAAAGACTAATGTTTATTCCCCTTCTTTAAATTTAAAGATGTCTTATATTGCTACCTCTCTTGGTTCGAGGAAAAGGAAGCAGTCTAAAGGAAGCCTGTTCGTCTTCTACCTTACAAAGAGATCTATGAAGAAGACTTTCCGCAGGTTCTCGCAACTCTTTTCAATAAATGTTAGACATACGTTAACAGTTATTATCTTCGATCGAGAAGGTTCTCACGGACATGCAAAATCTTGCATCGAACCTCTTAAGGATCGTTACGTTCCGTGTCTGTTCCCCAAATAGGTTCTCTTTTGTTAACGCGAACAGGGGCGAAAAAAGAGATTCTCGATGCTCTTTGCGATATGAGAGTCGTGGAATTGGCCTCAGTGATTAAAATAAATCATTTCATCATTCCTTGTAAGCGACCCCTTTTCGATTAAATGGGTAACGAAATCAGGAACGAATCTTGCCGTCACCGAGCCTGCTGTCCGAGAGGCTACTGGACTCTTAGGTTAATAACTCGCTAAAACGAGAAAATATCTTGGATGGTGCTTCTGGCGCAATTTGCGCCAGGCTGGCGCTTCCTTCTAGTTCTTTTTAGGTTATGTGCCTTAACATCTATGCCTTTATGGTACCCGACATCCATCCCATGTTAATTCCGTTCTTAATGGAAAAAAAAAAAAAACTTTTATATACGTAGTATAGTCCATTCAGGGAAACAACTTCTGCCACTAAGAGAATGTTTCCCATCCGACTCAACCAACTTCTCTTGAGCAATATCCGATTCTAAAAAGGTTGTGTGCGTTTCTCGAAAGGATGAGAGAATTATATTTATAGCGCTCTGCCGTATTAGAATCCTTTATAATACTGTCACATTGTGGTAAACAGCATTCATCTAGGAAACCTTGTAAGGATACTAGGAATTCTGTAGTAACCTCGGTATGTGCATAAGACTTGACCATACCGTAGTCTTAAAGTGAATTCTCTACTACATTCATCTTCTCACTAAGCATGTACTCTAATAAGCCATGCTTTCGTAAGCATGAGAGCATTATACAATATAGAGTTGCGCTGCGTTAGAATCCTTTAAAAATGTTACCTACGGTAAACATCATTGAAATGTTGTAATATCTTTCTTATTGAAAGCTTCTTAGCAAAAGACAGACAATATTTTATTTATGTTTGCTTAACTATCCCCTCAATCCGAGGCTAAAACCACGATTGTAGGGGAGAGACACGGTTAGTCATTCCATCCCGCAGGAGAGAGACATGTAACCAACCACTCATGACCGACACCTACATGATACTGCGTTGGTGTCTACTGTCTATGTCTAAGCGATAGCAGTCTCGGACTCTCGTTAGCCGACTGGCCTTACTCTTCCAGAGTTGCCAGCTACTCCATTTAATAAAGGAATCTTATAAAATTATTATCGAACTTCAGGAAGTTCTTATAATGCATATTTAAGCGAAACAAGACTTCGATAAATCTAGAAGCTAAGTAGGTGTTGTCTTAACAATCCCTTTAAGCGTAGTCCTTCCTAGGAAATTCCTGGAAGGATACTGGTAATTGAGTTGCTCAGCAAAGAAGTAACTACGGTATGTGCTTATGATTTGCCGTATCGTATTCTCATACAGCAGATGCTCTACTACCTTCTTTCCCTGCCGAGGCAGATAGAGAAAGGAAAAATTTTTACTATCTTCGTTCTTTCCGTTAATAGAACGATAGAAAGAGTATATATATCTCCTTAAGGAAGGAAGTTAATCCAGGAACTCTTTAAATCTTCGTGATTTCCTCATAAATCGTGGAAGAGACAGAATTCCTGTTGATCTGTAGGGTTTACGGAAGGAAGTAGATATTTCCTATCCGCCATCATACCCAAACACGTCGATGAGATTCTTATAAGAAAACTCCCAAAGCTCTTGCCTCTTCATAACGAGGGAAGAGCATGAATGAAGGAGAGAGTCCTCTGAATAATGAAAAAATGGCTTCTCTTAGTATCAGAATCCTTCTGGCAAAAGCGACGGCCGCCTGTGCGACATCTTGCACCTTTGCCAGGGGAAAGTTGCTCAAGTTAAAAACTCAAAGAGGAGCCTCGCAACTGACCTCTCTCTCAAAAGAAGATTAGGAATATTCTGGCGCCTGGCTCCTTGCGCCTAGCGCCTGGCTCTTTGCGCCTAGCGCCTGGCTCCTTGCGCCTAGCGCCTGGCTCCTTGCGCCTAGCGCCTGGAATGTTCCGCACGCTAGAAAGGAGACTCGCTCCTGGAACGTTCCGCTTGCGTGGAAGGTCCCGTGCGCCCTGATAGTTCCGAGCGCCTACTAGACCCCTTTTAGAAAGAGCCTCTTGCCCGGAAACGTTCAATGGAAGGATCGATCTGATTGCCACTCTACTATAAGGAAATTGCGCCAGGCTGGCGCTTCGTCTCTTTGAAGGCGCCTTGCGCCAAGAAAAAATTTCTAGAACGCGGCTCGCTGCTGGCTATTGGAACGTAGCTCACGCTAGCTTGCTGGAACGCGGCTTCCTGGCAGCACCGCAGCGGCTGGCTGCCTGGCTCTTGCTCAGTGTTGAAGTGTTCTCTTAGTTTTCAGAGAAGGCGCTAGATCATCGAAACTCCAAACATACATTCTTCGTTTTTCGGATGTAAGATGAAGAGACGCACTTTTTTAAGGATGCCTTATCAATGGCTATCCTTGGCAGTCTGGGACGTTCTACAGAAACCTGCCGAGGGGACGCCTGACCGGTGGGGGTTCTCCCTAACCTTCCTGCGGCTGTCGACTTTCCTCCTCCACTGGGTCTGGGAGTTTGGAAGAGGTCTAGGCCTGGAAGCGCTACGGAGCCGATCAGACGCACCCTTCACTGCACTGGGAACACAATATTCACTTCTTACCTTTTAAGAGCTCGCCTTTTGAGCTCCATCCATTTATCTTCAAATTTGCACATATGAATTTGTAGATTCTGTGGAGTAAGAAGGTGATGAGGATGCAACAACTACTAGTATTGTCAATACTCTAACTGCTCGTTAGTACGAGAGCTCTTAAAGCTTCTAAAGGAAGCGTATCTAGTTATATGCTTTCTGACTTCCTAAAGTAGGAAGTTAGATCTTATATTTCCTTCATCAAGTTCCAACACTTATACACGTATTAGTGAAAAAAAAAAATCATATTTCCCTTATTGCAAATTATATGAGTGTCTACCGAAAAATTCGGTAGTTTCACGTAATATATTCTTCAAAATTTCGAAGCCAAATTCATTAAAAAGTTAATAAAAGCGTATGCCAAACCAAAGACCCAGTACTTCCCTGCAAAAGACAGTCCAGAAGGTCGATGGCGATGAAAAAACGAAAATCAAGTCAGGAGGTAGCAACAACGTATGTTGACACTACCGCGACAGAGAAAATCTGATTCTAGAACGGTAATCGTTCCTATTCCTGCCACCCAGCGGCAGGGGCGGTAGATCACCTGACCTACCTGCAGCGTGTGCCGCGAAATTCGAATTTCTGTCGGGGACGACGGAGTCTATAGCTAAGTATATATCTGCTGGGTAAGTTCCATGTACAAAAACTTATTTTTATTAATATACTGTGCTAAACTATAAAGGATTTTTATCATAGTATGCGTTTTTTAAAAGCGTCGTTAACTCGGAGCATCGGAAGCGTCAGCGTCGTAACCTCGGAACAAACGTCGTAACCCAGGACGGATTTTTCCATTGAATATTTAAGAAAAAGCGTCGTAACCTCAGAACGTCGTAAGCCGGAACCGTCGTAACCCGGGGACCGCCTGTACTACTAGTGACAGAGTGACAGATGAAGTTTCTCAGCGACAATAAGGTACCCCGTTTGAAGGACAAGACTGTACGACTAGAGAAGAGAAGTCAAAATTGGCAAGAAGACAAAACTAATGTGATAATGAAAATCATGATGACAAACAAAAATTCTAAGCAATGGTCACCAACTAACACTTGAATGTATATAGTACACAACTATGCCTAATAACAACACAGTAATTCTCAAAAATCTCCCATTCAGATGTTTGGTGAGGTGAAGTCCAATACTAGTTAACAAATATGAAACAGCAGAGACAAAGAAGAGTTCCAGTCAGTCAAAATAGAATAAGCTAAAGCTCTACTGCAGCCAACCAGAACTGCAAACATACTCAGCATTTTTGGAAACCAGGAGAACTGCAATAATGGGAGGATACAGGTCTCATGAATTTCTGCTGTCCATTATAGAAAATTGTTATTTCAGATGACTTTGCTAAAATATAATAGAAACTCCCACAATCAGGTATACAACATGACAGTGTAGAAGTGAGGAAGCAAAGATGCATTAGGGAATACCAATACAGTAACACAAAACACATAAAAAATATAAAAGAATTCAATACTTAGAAGATTTTACTAATAACAATGAACTTGAGTACAAAATATAATACTACAAGTGAAAATCAGTAGTGCATAGGTTCTGTTACTCTACACATAACATAGCAATATACAAACAAAACAGCAATGTAGATGGAATTAACAATCAAACGCTGAAAAAACTTAACTTATTTATCAACCAAGTACATGAGCTACACAATTCCCAACATCAAGTCATGATGATCCGCAGAAGATTAACATGATGGATTAAGTACGTAGTACTAACTTTTGTTCAGAATTAAACTGCAATGTACCCTACTTGATGTTTTAATAAATGCAGTTATAAAAACAAAATCTCTTGCCAAAATAAACTCTGTAAATTTCATCCCACCAATCAAATAATGATTCTATGGAAGGAGAGCCTCTTATGTTCTTCCTCTCGTTCACTGGCAATTCATCTTTATTCAATAATGGTCAAAATGTTGCTTCATAGACAGTTTATGTTTATTTTCTCTGCAAGCAGTGAGTAAAGCATATGTAAAATAGTATAACTGGCAGTCATAAATAAGTAAAATACACTTGTGAGTTACATCAAGATGTGAATAATTATTGCATAATGATAAAAAATATACATACAGAATCTCTGCTAATCATTAAGTACAAATTTAATTTTCATTAAATAACTACGAGTGAGAATTTTTTAAGAATCAAAGAAATAACCACATCCAACCTAAGTAAAATAGACTCACTAATACTACTCACTCAATTCCACAAATTCGTTTCCGCCAAGGACACTCTCCTTGTATGCTTTGCATTTCTGGATGTACTCTATTGCACTCTGAATGATGTCAGCCTTTGCTTTTTTGTCACAATCTGGGATGGAAAGCCTCAGTTTTTCTATAAATATATTAAAACGTTGACGCCGTGCTGCTTCCCATTTGCTGAACATCCTGTTAGAAAGAAAAAAAGCAGTCAGAAGTGTTGAAGTAGACAAAACATGAAATTTTCATTATTAAAATGAAGTTTTATTGTATACTTACCGAACAATTATAGAGCCGTGATTTTCCACGAGCGGCAGGATACTAAAATTCAAATTTAGCGCGTCGGCGTCGCCAACACTGGTGGTGATGACGTCATCTCCCTCCACTCGCGGGAGAACCAGGTACAACTGCCCAGGTGAATCCAATTCTTTCTGCCCGTCCGTCCACCTAAGGGGAGGAGGGTGGGTATAATCATAATTGTTCGGTAAGTATACAATAAAACTTCATTTTAATAATGAAAATTTCATTTTTATTGTAGTGTCTTACCGAACAATTATAGAGCTGATTACACATTTATGGGAAGGTGGGATTCAGTGGACCACTAGTATTTTTAAATGGTTACATTTATTGCAATACCAGTAAACACTCAAGGTGTCTGTTGTACCTTACCTTGTAAGAGAGCTACAGCAGACTGTTACTGCCTCTGGTCGGTGCTCTTCTTACTAATGTAGAGGAATTGGAATTTGACCAAAGTTAGCCTCTACAGGAGTGGAATCCTTCCGTAGTTCAAGCGAGTCAAGGCTGACTGACGGAGGATAGTAACAACAAAGATTGCCCTTGCCCTGGGCTAAGACCAGAAATTCAATCATACAAAACTTTGTCAACCACCCAACCAAGATTTAAAACACATATACCCAACCATTGTAAAAATCTGACCTAACAGACTGGTGAGTATCCCAGGTACTCAGTACCCCAGCTTCCCTTGAACTCGACAACCTATTCAAGGTGAAAAGTTAGCATAGAGGTGACGACCCCTGTGCCGTTTCTCCCAACACATGCCAGAAACCGCCACCGGACCTAACGTTTTTTTGTTTCCAAATTCTCGAAAACCGTTTCTATCTCTTTGAGATAATGACTCGCAAAAACCGAATTCGATCTCCAGAACGTGCTCTGAAGAATCGAAGCTAAAGATAAATTCTTTCTGAATGCTAAAGAAGTTGCCACTGCTCTAACCTCGTGAGCTTTAACTCTCAGAACGGAAAGATTGTCGTTCTCGGACTGCCGAGTGAGCTTCCCTGATAAGCTCTCTAATAAAGAACGATATAGCATTCTTAGAAAGAGGACGAGAGGGATTTTGAACCGAGGTCCAGAGCTTAGAAGATTGTCCTCTAATACCCTTAGTGGCAAACAGATACTGCTTATAGCCCTGACTGGACATAAGAGCCTTTCCTCCTCCTCATGTCCAACCAAATCAGATAGTTCCTTACCACAAAACTCCTCGGCCAAGGATTAGAAGGATTCTCATTTTTGGCTAGAAAGGTCAAAGATACCGAAAATACAGCATTGCCTTGAAGAAGAAACCGACTCTTTTGTCTATAGCGTGCAATTCGCTGACACGCTTAGCAGAAGCTAGTGCAATAAGAAAGAGTGCCTTCTTAGTCAAGTTCCTGAGTGAAGCCGACTTCAAAGGCTCAAACGGTGGCCCCATGAGGAACTTAAGCACCACATCTAAGTTCCAAGCCACTGTATCTTGCGGGAGCTTAGTGGTTTCGAAAGACCTAATGAGGTCCGACAGATCTGAATTGGAGGAAATATCCAAACCTCGATGTCGAAAAACCGAAGAGAGCATGGCTCTATATCCTCTGATCGTCGAAGGAGCCAGTTTCTTAGAGTTTCCTAAGAAATGAAGAAAATCTGCTATTTCTGTTAAGAGGTCGCAGAAGTAGAGACTTTAGCACTTCTACACCACTCTCTGAAGATTCTCCACTTCCCTTGATAGAGTTTGTTAGAAGACTCTCTCCTACAACGAGCGATAGCTTCTGCAAGCTCTTCTTGAAAATCCTTTCGCTCTGACAAGATTCCGGACAGTCTGAACCCTGTCAGAGCTAGAGCGGACAAGTTTTGGTGGAACCTCTTGAAGTGAGGTTGTTTGAGAAGCCACTTCTCTGGAGGAAGAAGTCTGGGGAAGTCTACTAACAACTGGAGAAGGTCCGGGAACCACTCTTTCCTGGGCCAAAAGGGAGCGATTAACGTTAGCGTTACATTGCTGTGCGACATGAACTTGTTCACACCTCTCTTATTAGACCGAACGGAGGGAATGCATAAGCTTCCAGACCCGACCAATCCAACAGCATTGCGTCCAGGCCGACCAAGCTAGAGGATCTGGGACTGGCGAACAAAAGAGAGGAAGACGGTTGTTCCTTGATGTCGCGAACAGGTCTATTGACGGTCGTCCCCAAAGGCGCCAAAGTTTTCTGACAATCTTGTTGTCCAAAGTCCACTCCAGAGGTAACACTTGCTGTTGACGACTTAACTAACTCGTCCGCCAGGACGTTCATCTTTCCCGAACAAATCTCGGGACTAGCTGAACCTTCGCTTCGTTTTGACCACAGGAGGAGATCCTTGGCTACTTCGTACAGAGAGAAAGACTGAGTCCCCCCCTGTTTCCGCACGTACGAGAGAGCCGTGGAGTTGTCGGAATGCACTGCCACTACTCGACCTTCTACTAAGCTCCGAAACTGTCTGAGCCCCAAGAAAATTGCTAACAGTTCCTTTACATTTATGTGGAACTTCTTCTCCTTCTCCGACCAAGCTCCTGAAGTCCGTTGATTTCCCAGTAGGGCTCCCCAACCTGTGTTCGATGCGTCGGAAAAGAACTGTAGGTTCGGGAGGATGGGTCGTAAATCTAACCCTTCTTCCAACCTTGCTCGAGAGAGCCACCACCTTAGGTCCTCTTTTATTTGATCTGTGACAGGAAAGGTAATCGAGTCTGGTTGTGTCTTCCTGCACCAAGAGGCTCTCAGGAAAACTGCAGAGGTCTCATGTGCAGTCTTCCCAACGTCACAAATTTCTCCACTGACGTCAATTTGCCCAGGAGCCTCATCCACTGATTGGCAGAACTTACCTTTTTGTCCAAGAACTCCTGAACTGTCTCCAGACAGCCTTTGACCCTCTTCGGTGGACAGAAAAGCCCGAAAAACTTGAGCATTCAGATCATCCCCAAATAAAGGATGCTCTGAGATGGAACCAACTGGGACTTCTGTTTGTTGACCAGAATTCCTAACTTTCTGGCAAGATCCAGAGTTGTTCCAAGGTCCTTCATGCACCGACTCTCTGATTCCGACCGGAGAAGCCAATCGTCCAGATAGAGGAAGATTCTTACTCCTAATATGTGCAGCCAGCTTCCTATCGGGGATAGAACCCTGGTGAAAACTTGAGGAGCGGTTGCTAGTCCGAAGCAAAGCGCCCGAAACTGAAACACCTTGCCTTCGAACATGAACCTCAGGTACTTCCGAGATTCGCGATGTATCGGAATGTGAAAATAAGCGTCTTGCATGTCCAGAGAGACCATCCAATCCCCCTGTCTGATGGACTCCAGAACCGACCGAGTGGTCTCCATATGAAATTTTGTTTTCTGGACATGCAAGTTCAGGGCGCTCACATCCAAAACCGGCCTCCAGCCCCCTGATGACTTGGGAACTACAAAAAGGCGATTGTAAAAGCCTGGAGGAAAATCCCCTTCTTCTATCTGTTCTATCGCTTCTTTGAGAACAAGCGCTTCCACTTCTGCGGCTAGCGCCAGAAATTTGTCTGAGCCCGGAGAGTATGCCTGGAATGGAATTGGCACAGGGGTGAGAGCGAGGGAGGTGAAACGAGAGGAATACGATAGCCGAACTTGAGTACTTGCACTACCCAGGCTTCTGCTCCTCTGTTTTCCCATTCCTCCCAAAACAGCGCCAGCCTGGCTCCCACTGGTGCATGAAGAACCGAGCTTTCATTTGGAAGGTTTGTTAACCTTGGCCGAGGCCTTAGACTGCAGGTCGCAAATTCGACTTCGGCCGAAAGAAGCGCTTGGGTTTTCTCCCTCGAAAAGGCGCTTGGGTCAGAGGAGAAACCGAAGGAACAGTCTCCACAGGAGCTTTAGGTCTCTTAGTAGACTGTGCCAGTAAATCCGAAGTAGATTTCTTATCTAGCGCAGACGAAATTGACAACACTACATCGTCTGGAAAGAGGTTATCTTTTCACAAAAGGAGCAACAAGAGAGCAGACTTCTGTTGGGACGTAAACCCTTTTTAGAAGCAAATAAGCGAGCACCCAAGTTGCCTTTTCACTTAAGTGTACCAAAGGCGATGAGCGAAGCTAACTCATCACATCCATCCCTAATGGATTTGTCCGCACAGGACAGAACACCAATCCAATCCTCCGCTAACTCCTGAGAAAGAGAAGGACAGTCTTCGATCTTGCCGCTAAAGCGCCAATAGTCCAATCAAGGAAGCTAAAGACTTCCAAAAGTTTAAATTGATTCTTTACAACGTGGTCCAACTCAGGCGCTGTAAAGAAAACTTTCGCTGCGGCGAAAGCAGATCTTCTAGAGGAGTCGATTAAACTGGAGAAGTCTCCCTGGGAGGAGGCAGAAACTCCAGAGAAGGAGCTTCCCCAGTTTACATAAACCTATACCTCTTACGAAGCAACTTAGAGGGAGGGTAAGCAAAAAGAGCCTTCCCTAAGTCTCTTTTCATAGACATCCATTTCTCCGTCTCTTTCAACGAATGTCTAACCGCTTTAGATAGAACAAGTTTTGGGAGGAGAGGGTCTGAAGTTTTCCTCCTCATCAAAAAAAGTCGAAGTTGGGGAGCGCGGGCCGCTTTCTCAAAATAATCTGGATAAGATACCAGAAGAAATCTAAGGAGACGTGAATAACACGAGAGGTGATGTGAATCCTCCTCCTCTACTTCTTCTTCATTCTCCGATACCGCCGAAGAAGTAGACGGAACTACAACCGGATCTGAAGGTTTCGAACCACCCTTGGACTCATTCATCCAGTTGGTTAACATCTCTAACTGCTTGCGCAAAGGCGCCAGAGACGAATCAAAAACGTTAACGTAGGCTTGGAAGAGCCTAAATGTTTCAGCAGGAGGCGGAAAAACTACTTGCGCCTCGCTCGGAGCCGCCGAAATTCGAGGCGAAACAGGCGCATCAGGCGTAACAGACGAAAAAGCGCCTAAAGAAACACCCTTAGAACTGCTAGCTACAGCGCTAAAACCACAATCTCTACTAGTAGATGGAGCCGAAAAAGGCACAGATTGAGGCGACGAACGAGCCGCTAATGGTCGCGGCGCAACCCTACTCTCAGTCTCCTTATACCGCTTGACTGGAGGAGGCGAAGAATCGGCGCCTGAACGCCTCTTTAAGGGACGCGAAACGGGCGAATCTCGCCAAGAGCGCCGCGCGACCGGAGACGAATCGCTTGAATCATTCGAAAGGCGTCTGACCGCAACACCTTTCCAACGCTTAACCGAGCCCTGTGAGGCGCAACAGGCTCAACAAGAGAGGCGCCTGTCTGTGGGCAAATCCCGATCGACTCCCTTGGACTTCCGGTATGTCTTCTCCCCGGTGCGGGGGAGCTGGACAGTGACCTTTGTCTAGGAGACGTGTCAGGACAGACAGACGCACCCTCAACTACAACTCCTTAACCTGAATTGAAGCCGGCTTTCTCCAAAAACGTCTTAACTGAATTACCAAGTTGCAAAACCGTATTCGCTAGTACCGAAAATTTCTGATCTAGCCTCGATTCCAGACTGGCAATGGTGTCGGAAGAAACTACACGGGAAGCCGGAGAAGCGGGATTAGTAGGAGGTAATAGGAGGTGTAGTTAAAGGAGACATAACAATTTGAGGAGAAACAGAAGGAACAGAAGCATCGCAAGACGAAGCGGAGCTAAGTCTACTTTCCCTAAGCGCTGCTTTTCTAATTCTGTCTTTAGCTAATTTCTCCGAGTATGAACTAAAAAAAACTTCCATTGAGAATCAGCCAATCACTACACTCGTTACATGTTCGATCTGCTGAACAAACCTGTCCCCTACACTTAACACATTTAGTGTGAGAATCATATTCTAACTTGGATAATCTAGTTTTACATCCTGAGATGCAAAACCTAACTCCCGACGGACAGAAATCCGACATGGCAACGCCTAAATAAAAAGCAAAATAACAACAACGCCAAAAAAGAGTACTTCACCAATTCCGAAGATCAATTCCACAAGAAAAAAAAGCGAAGCAAAGTCATACCAACCGCACCGACCACCGATGTTCACCGCGCCGGCAGGAAAAAAAGAATTGGATTCACCTGGGCAGTTGTACCTGGTTCTCCCGCGAGTGGAGGAGATGACGTCATCACCACCAGTGTTGGCGACGCCGACGCGCTAAATTTGAATTTAGTATCCTGCCGCTCGTGGAAATCACGGCTCTATAATTGTTCGGTAAGACACTACAATAAAACAAAAATATAATGTACAAAGTTAAAACAGCTCAAGTAATTAGACTGCTCATAAAAAAAATGATGCCTCATTTAATCTCACATCACATCCCTCAATGCCCATTATCATTTTTACTGAGTGGAAAGGGGCCTTTCTTTTCTAAGTTCTAGCCCAATAAGCATGGCTGGCAGGACTTGATTCATCCATGGCCCCATCCTAGAAGGCATGTTTAATAGTTTATTTCAATTCAGTATTTCACTAAAAAACCATAATGTACCTAAAAAACTCAAGAGATTATGACAATCATGTGGTGTTATCCTCATACTATGCATCTTGATATATATGATATTCAGCTTCGTGTTAACTCCAATACATTACTGTATAGTATAAGATTATTTAAAATCACCCAGTGGTTTAATAAATAAATCTTGCCGTTGAATATTTAATAATTCTAAATATGTACTTATACTAGTTCCAAGTTATAGGCTTATTAAACCAGTTTCCAGTTATGTTATTTGTGAATTTCTGTGCTAAATTGTACAGATGGCAAAAGTTCATTTATATACAAAAATATTAATTCTTGCTTTAACAGGCAGCCAATGCAATTCAATATGTAAAGGAGTAATATACTGGAATGACGATAGGCCCTAAATATCATACATAACATTACATATATCCAAATATTTACATTCTCCATCTCATATTAGTACGTATCTGGATATTCCATACCTTTATATAATGCAGTAGTACTTCTTAAGTGATATCCAGCAATTTTCACAGTATTACAATGTTTCCCCTCAAAGAAATGATTACTCTTAAATTTCTAACTTCAATTCAAACATTTATAGTATCCTCAAGGATAATTACTGTTAACATATCAACCAAGATTTCTAGTACTATACTTTTTTACCAACTATCAGATTACTTAATTGCTACATTTCCATCCATTTCCTTTTCATATCCTTCATAATATTACTAAACCTCTGGTCCCATCAATATCTTCAGTAAACACCTAAATAAAAATGTATAGGCATCATCAGCAAACAAATTTCACATCATGATTCATTAATGAATGATAATGTGTAAAACCAAAAGCACCAGCTTCCCTGTCTTACATTTCTCTTGAATACCTAACTTCTTGAAAATCCTCTCCCAATCTGTACAAACTTTGCCGCTTCTCAAACAGTCATTTAAATTCAGTATTCAAGATTACCATCTAGCCTACTACTATCCAAACAGCTTTCAAGTTTCTAAAATAATGTCTACCAGAGTATCAAAAGCACTCATTAAGTCCAATAAACTATAAATTGCATTAAATACAAAACTATAATTTCATATTAAAAGGTTTCTATTTTTTTACTATTCTCAATAAATAAAATATATATACTACTGTAAGCAGCATTTTTTGCATTTTTGTCAACCTCCTATTGCTTTGAATCCCAACATAACCTAGCCTCTTCATCATTGGAGGGCAGGAATGGTTATACATATAAAAAAAAAAAAAACTTGTGGTTTCCACTAGCAAAAGGCCTAAAGGTAGAAATGTATAAAATGATATTGTTATGATACAATAAAGTTTCATACATACTTACCTGGCAGATATATACTTAGCTGGGACGACGGAGTCTTAGCTAAGTATATATCTGACAGGTAAGTTGATTGTATGAAAACAGGTGATAATCAGTCCAGAAAATAAATTGTTCATATGTTTCTACCAGAATATGATGTGGACTAATCTTTATTTGCCATTGCTTTGTCCTGCAAATCCTCAATCCGGAGACTAAAGTCACATACGCATATACAGTCTGCACAAGCTAACACAATCTACCCAAAATTAAAAATATTATTAAGCCTACGCCTTTCTAAGTTAGGCTAGTCATAATTTGAACTGTACTAAACCCCAGTGACCATCAAACAACAAAAAATTCTTTCAACATTAATATCATAGCAACCTCAGCCAACTCTAAACCAACTCGAGAAAAATTTTACTTTAGACCATTATCAAATATCATCTCTTGTGTTCAAGTGAACTTTCAGTGTTTCTGACATTCATTTCTTTCCCGGTAAAGTTTTAGTTTAATACCAGGACTGCTCCCATGAGCACCGTGTTCAATACCAGCCCCACTGGAATGAATGGTAAAATATAAAAATAACAGACATTCAATATCCCAGTAACAATAAATTTGTGATAGACTTGAGCATGAGTTTCATACTAATTAAGTTAAAGAGACAAAATCACTCCATAAAAATTTCAATAACAAAATGTGGTTTAAAGGAAAATAATATATAACTACCCTAACTAAACCATGTTTCAACAATGGTTAGTCAGGAAGGGTGTAACTGGAATGACAGGAACAGGTTCTGACGAAAACAAACCAGACCTTGTCCAGGAATGCCCTGTCTTAACTAGACCTTACCTTCCTAACCTAACTTAGGGTGCCATGTCCTGACTTGGCTGGGGAAGCTTCACCCCCCCCCCCCCCCCCCCCACCCCCCCCCAGCCCACTTGCCCCAAGTAACATTCAACATCGTATTTGCTGGAATAAACTTCCATTTCAAGGTAGTCCCATCGTTCTGCAAACTACCTGGTTAATTCAATACTATCCCACTGGAATGAATGGTAAAATATAAAAAAGGCAGTCCCTATCACAGTAACAGATTAGGGATCTTAGACTCAGAATAGGCTAGGTAGAATGAGTGACCCTTCGTTTACAGTGAATAAGGTACAAGTAATGATATGATCACAATCATACTTTAAAAATGGAGAAATTTTGCTTCAATCTGTAAATGTAATTAAACACTGGTTTACATTAACTTGGCTTACGATAATGTATCTAAGATAGCTAGGCTAGGTAGTTAGTAGTTTCGCGAACTTTTGCCCTACCTAGCTGGCAATCTTTAGCTTTTGTCTAGGACACCAAAAAAACGAAACAGGATTTTCCACAAAGCCTTAGATGACAACTTACTTTTTGTCCGAAGCACTTCGCTTCTCGGATTTTTCCTTATTTCGTGTCATTTTGTCCAGTTCAGAGGCCTAAATGTTGAATCGATAGGCTCACACTTCCATCACACAGCTGACATGACTTTGTAAACAAATGATGTCTAAAGAAAACGGAACCATTCACTGACATTTTAAGGGGTGACTAAAATGAAATGCGTTTTTCTCTCTTTTCTTTCACTAATAATACCCATACACACACACACACACGGACACACACACACACACACACACACACACACACACATATATATATATATATATATATATATATATATATATATATATATATATATATATAAATGAATGTGTGTTTTTACCGTCCTTTTATTATTCGAAGCAGTAAAAACTAAAATTATTATTATTACTCTCCTTGTACCAACCCTGAGGACGTTTGTACAGACCTAAGTTCGAACCAAAGTACTTTTCATACTTGAATAGATCTGAACTTTGAGAGGCTGAGAGGCTGGCACCGGTCTGAACGACGGCAAGTCTGAATGGATGCAGGCTTATTCGGACCTTAGTCTTGGCTGATTCGGACCATTTGCTAGGCTGATTCGGACAATTGTTTAGGCTAATTTGGACCATTTGCTCGGTTGTTTCGGACCTTTGTTTTGGGTGATTCGGATCCATACTAATAATTCTATATTATAGCAGTGGGTATTTCTATATAAGCATTCCGCATCGTTCGTCCACGCGAATACGAAAGCCACCAGGAATTGGGGCGTCAAATGTATTTCGCCGTGTTTAGTACGAGTCCCTGGGGGTTAATAACAGTCGTCCGAATAAATATTGCTTAAAACTCTTGTTCAGGAGATAAAACTGCATAGAAAAATCGGCCAATCATATGAAGGTCCGAATAAGCCTGGATAAAGATCCGAATCAGCCAAGGTCCGAATAAGCCTTTTCCCGTCTGAACGTGTAATTTATTACTATCGTCGTTAATTTATGGGAATTAGATTATATAATATACATTGCATTTTATTCTAGAGAGAATACTTTATCCGAAATGGACATACATTCATATGAAATGCACTAACTTACCAAGCAGGTTTCACACAAATAATTAATATAAATGAAACAAAATTAAATAATTAGTAAAGAAAAAAAAGATTATTTCATGTGTATACGACGTGGCCTCAGGCCGATGTTTATCTTTCCTCGTGAAACTCATCTAGTGCAATGACGCCGGAAATATGAGGACTTTTTCTGAGCAGTTTATACAAGTTCTGCAAAAGAAATCTGCCTCAAGTCTTAATTAATTTAGAGCGTTGGACGAAAAGTTTTTTTTTTTTCTCTCTACCAGTATACCACACTGTTTCTCATTAAAAGAGACGGTATCTTAGTAGAAGGAGGTAGCAGTTACTTTCGACATAAAGTCTCTCCTTACTCAACCATGGATGAACTCATTGTGCAGAAAACTTCCACGGCGCAAGTGCAGTTACAGAAATGGGAAAATTTCAGCTGTAGCTGGGCTAGCCCCTATATAACAGTAACTCCGACATTCATTCTTTCACTGCTTGGTCAAGAAGTGACCTCTCTGCAGAAGACGTCCATAGCATCGCAGTTGCTTCTTACAGAAGCCACATCGCCAGATTTGTTCTTTTCCACAAATATTTTAGGATGCGATTGCAAGCCCCATTCCCACGCCCTTCTTTAAACTGGCTGTGATTTACTCTGATCAACTAACAACCTGATGAATAATTCACTGTTTAGATCAACAAAGACACAAATAATTTCTCAAGAAATGGTATAAATCGCTGGTATAAGTAGGCCACGGATACCATGTGGGTTTCATTATTATCATTATGATGATTCGTGGAATAGAGTATTCACATACAAAATGATAAAATAAGGAAGAGTGTACGAAATGTAACTCAATATATTCGATATCAACATAATTAACTAAACCTATGAAAATGACAGACAAGGATAAATTAACCTAAACGCAAATAAAAGAGTACCGTAAATTTAATATGGAAATGAATAAAAGTTAACCAATAGAAAACAATCACAAGAATAGGAGAGAGAGGTACAGGTACCTTAGTCAATTAAGCTGAACTGAATTGACATAAACTGAGCTTCATAGTTGAGTGGCTAGGAAACTGGTTTAACCAGTGAATGGTTCGGGGTTTG
Organism: Macrobrachium nipponense; assembly: GCF_015104395.2. Lineage (NCBI taxonomy): Eukaryota > Metazoa > Arthropoda > Malacostraca > Decapoda > Palaemonidae > Macrobrachium > Macrobrachium nipponense. The sequence continues at coordinate 44,192,927 of NC_087211.1, read as the reverse complement.
AGTCCTGACCGAGCCAAAGTGCTTTAGGCGCGTTTCGCAGTAAATCATGTACCTGGTAATTATTCGACTGTGATGGTTTGATGTGTCGCAACTAGGTTTGGGAGAGGGTCATGGGGCTTGAGGGCTAATTAAAATAATGTTGAGAATGGAGGGCTAACATTTGGAAGCCACTTTCTCTAGGGCTGAAAAAATATTAGTTTTAGAAAAAAAGTAATAAAATGAAGGGAAGTCATTCAAGTCACCCATAACTACGGGAACATTTGGCGCTGGAATGTTAACGATAAATCTTTTGCCAACTTCGTTCCTAAGAGAGTTTTGCTTATGCCGTAAGGCATGTCTTCCACTCTGTTATCCCTAGTCTAAATGAAGCCATTTCATATGCAAATTCAGAGCTGTCCTCAGTGCAGCTCTCATCCCAGAATGTTTCAGAGTTCTGAGCAAGATCTAGCGAGGATAATTGGTATTTAGTATGCCCCTTATTTTATCTTTGTTTTTGACTCTGGAATAAGTTTAATAAAAGTGAAATGAATGATTATTTCGAGTTCATTTTTTCATGAAGATTGCGTGACTTGAATACCCATTCATTTGATTAGCCAAATGACTTCTTCAATTAGCAACCGAGAGACCCTTCGAATCACGTGACTATAATATTCTATTCAAAGTTTCCCTTAGGGAGAGTAAAAATGCCCAAAATAAAGAGAGGAAAAGGGTGAATGATGTCGCCTCTAGAAAGGCGAGCCCGAACGACCCGTGTCAATTTCTTCTCGGATTCTCTTCTTTTTTTTATTCTTGGGCTAGGACATGGAATGGAAAGGAATGTGAAATTTAAGGACAGGCGCTGGGACCTATGAAGTCATTCAGTGGTGAAAGGGAAATTGAGTAAAAAGGATTTAAAGGTGCAACAGGATGAAAACCTCGCAGTTGCACCACGAAACAATTATTAGGAGAGGGTGGAAGGTAAGATGGAAGAGAATGTGAACGGAGTTCCAGTAAAAGGAATGAAGTTAAAGGCCTGCAGCTAAGCTAAGGGCAGAAGGGACGCTGCAGAGAACCTGAGTAATGCTTACAGTGCTTTGGCTAGGAAAGGTCTTAACGGAGGAAAGGATATGAGGATGCATGTCACATCGGTGTTCATCCCTCAAAAATGGAAGGCGTCGTCTACATAAAAAGAAGAAGAAAAAAAGACTAGTTAAGTATACCTTAGCCTTACCAGACCACTGAGCTGATTAACAGCTCTCCTAGGCCTGGCACGAAGGATTAAATTTTATTTGAAAGTGGCTAGGAACCAATTGGCTTCTTAGCAACGGGACATACTACAGCTTATTGTGGGATCCGAACCACATATAACGAGAAATTAATTTCTCCTCACCAGAAAAAAATTCCTCTAATTCTACCATGGCGCCCACGCAAAGCGAACTCAAGCTACTAGAATGCTAGTCAAGTAAGGAACCCACTCGTCCGGTGAGGAACTTACCCTTTTAAATGATAGATATGACCCTTCAAAGTCGAATATGACAAAACCAGAAGAGAAACGAACACCTGCATGAAAGATTCTGCCCATATAAATGCAACTGAACATTGCAAAATTAAATATAGACGCGGGTAATGGTCGTTGTATTTAAGGTGGAATTGTCCATAAAATTTTTGTCACAAATTATACAGAGGACGGCATCATGCACAACCTCAAGGAACCCAGCTTAGTGGGAGACTAGCACGAACTTCTTCATTTTGCTAGATGGAGAGGAGGATAAAAGAATATATTCGTTGCTTCTTCCATTACAGAGATAATAACGTTAATAATACTTTTTACAGTGATTTACAACAGGTAATTTGAAAATGAAGGTCGTACTATATATTCATATATTTTTAGTGAAATTGTTTTTTTTGTGTGTATATAAAACTGAACACATCCACGCACATGATATATGTTAAGCTTTATTCATTAACTATATTGTTTTCTTGGTTCAGAAAGACCACCTTTTGCATATAGATTACAGTATTTATTTTCTGCACAACAGCCAAAAATTTCCTATTTTCAAAACAGAGCTTTCATAGAAACACAATGTTAATTGAAGGCAAGCTTAAGATTCATACCAACTTCGTGAGAAGTGATTAACTGGTGTAAATATTTTCCAGTATGTATATCGTTGGGCAGAAATGCCACTTATTTTTAAGGTCAATGGCATCAGAATGGGCGATCCAAGGCATTTATCTAGCCCAGACCTGAAGAAAACCGGATAAGTGAAGGATGGAGAAAAAGTGTAGGAAAGGAAGCAATAAGGAATGACCAATGATGTGATAACAACAATGTATCTATCATAGAACGTGATATAAAAAATATATATATATATATATATATATATATATATATAATATATTATATATATATATATATTATATATAATATATATACTATATATATATATATTTATATATATATATATATATATATATATAATATATATATATATATATATATATTATATATATAGTATACGTACTAGCTGTGGCTTCTAAGTAATGAATATCAGTTTTCCTGTCCTTTGGAAAGTATTTGTTTTATTTCAGTAAGCCTTCCTTTCACATTTTTCTGTTTTTTTTTTTTTTTTTTTTCCCTCACTGACGGTCATTCTTCTACGCAAGTTCACGGGCATAAACCTCTCATCTTGTTTCATAAGAGTCATGTTCCTCTCGAATGACACATCGACGAGCTACATGAATGACAGATTCGAAAATCACCTTGTAATCGGTTTTTGGCGTTCGTTTTTGTTCAAATCCTGTTGATGTGCACATAGTGTTTAGTCACAAAGGATGAGCTTAGTCATTTCATGTTTTAGTATACTAAGAACACCAGTCGATAAATATGATAGTCAGAAGTAAGTTTTGAAATCTCGTCGTCCTTACGGCCACTAATGTCTTCACGATCACCGTGTTTCGTTGTGTTTATTTACAAGTGAGTGTAAAGAGCGTTTAGTACCCACCGGTGTTGTCCTAACCGATAACTGGTTACTAACTGTTTGCTTGTTAAAATGCTATCTGAGAAGATGATCGGGTAGGTATTTTATATACTATTTTATATATTAATTTTATTATTTTTTATATTTATTTGCTTATTCATACAACACATACAATTATTTGAGTGGATAGAAGTGACATTAAAATTAGATAGTCTTTTGTTTTAACACCTACTCGTCGAGCAACTGACTATTCGTTCGACCCGGACCCATCATTATTCTCTGATCTTTTCCTCTTTGCGACCGGGGAAGGGAGCTTTTGATGTTAGCGGTAAACTTTGCATTTGCTGTGTGCGTTAATCAGAACCAGTGCCGCGATTTCTAAGATAAAGATAGTGACTTAATCAGTGCTTTTCCTGATGACTTTAGTTTCCAAGGCTACCTATGCAAACGTCCTGATCATCATCATGTAGGTTATCGATCATGCCGTCGCCGAGTAAGGTAAGGATGTTCACAAAAGTGCTAAAACAATACGCATTTTTCGAGACAGTATGCTATGCTACCATGAACATTGTTCTGTTGATCACCCCAGTTGTAGGCTAATTTCCCAGCCGCCATAAACATTACATCCCTTCCTTAATTGCTCCCAGGCTATGTCAGATTAAGATTGGCGAGGTATGGCCTAGGGATTTACGAGGAGTTCCGCAAATAATATCATAGGATTGGGGGACGCATTTCATGCAAGGGACTGCATGCACGTCCATAAAGATAAGGGGGATTTTAATCTTTATCATTATGTTTCTCTTTCTTGTTAATTTTGGAGTGTCACATCGACTTAATTTGGTCTAACAGGTGGTCACCGTTTCTTAAGTGTCATGTCAGTTTTCAATTAATCTGCGTGTTGAAAATCAACGAATTCTTGTCATGTAAGGAGAGGTAGGCTATGTGGAAATTGACATTTTAGGAACATCGGCGTTATGGGTTGTTTAATGTTGTCACAATAAAAATATTTATTTCAAATTAGAAGTCGGTGATAAGATTTTTGTTTAATACGTAGGCTATTGTGCTTGCGAATGATTTAAAACCGTCAAACTAAAACCTCACTGGGACAAAATGGCCATATTATTGTTTATTTTTTTTATAGATTGACTAACCAACCTATTTCACATAGATTGACTTTCACCTAAATGGATCGTGAAATACTGGATTCGATGTAGCATGATTTCGTTTCAGTGATAAAGGAAAAACATATAACACAATTTGTTTAGCGTCAAAGTTTTTTGGTGAGATTCATTTTGTGGGTAGGTTAACGGTTGGCATGATCTCAAGATCAACTAATGTTAGATAGAACCATGGTATGCGTTCACACTACGTAACAAGTTTGGTTAGCAATGCATCTTTTGCTTGGATGTCAGGGTCAGGCTAGGAGAGGTCACCAGACCCCTCAACACGGGAAGTTCAGTGCGCCTTTAGCTTTCGATAATGAGTTTTACATATACTGAAGACACCGAGACGGGTATATATACTGAAGACACCGAGACGGGTATGTTTACCTGCACAGTGTTGACTGTAGAGAAAGGCAGAGAAATCCAATCCCAGTGCACCTTATCCGGTGCACTGTAGGGTGTTGGCATTACTTAAGGTTCTTTGTAGCGTCCCTGCGGCCCTTAGCTGCAACCACTTTCATTCCTTTTACTGTACTACCTACCTCTATTCATGTTCTCTCTCTCTTCCGTCTTGTTATCCACCCTCTCTTTACACATGTTTCTTAGTGCAACTGCGAGGATTCCCTACACCTTTCAAGCCTTTTTACTCTCATTTTCCCTTTACTAAATGAATGGTGCAAACGATCGATCAAACTTCCTAGACCCTCCACGGTCTAGGTATATATCTAGATCGTGTGACCCTCGAGTTTGCAATACGATTTCGTATTCGTGAAAAATATTTTAAGAACTGAAGGTAGTTTTAACCTTTCTTTTTCGCCGTTTCATTGTTAAAATGATAACTAACGTACACTGCTATCTTACAAGTTACTGAAACCCCAGCGTGTTTGTTTTGACGTATTATTTCCTAAATTTATAGACGTTGGAAAACGGACTTTTAAGCCTTGTTCACACGGTCGAGCTGTGCCCGGCGAACTTTGCGGGAAAAATCATAAAGAACCTTACCCGCTGCTGTGATTTTTTTCCCGCTTCTGATATCACATCGAGCAAAGCAAGATGGAATAAGATATTCCATCTGGAGCAAACAAAGTTCGTTGGGCAAAGCTCGACCGTGTGGACGAGGCTTTAGTTATTGGAACAATGTTTAAACTGGTCCATGTGTCAATGCGCATAAAAGTCCGTTTTCCAACATCGATACATTTGGGAAATAATACGTCAAACAAACACGCAGGGTTTGCAGTAGCTTGTAAGAAGGCTGTCCTACGGGCTGCTGTGGGAGCAAGAGCCTGTGCCGGCATAAGACCCGCTTAAAGCTCAAACAACTCCCCGCTGTTTCTCCGCTTCTGACGTCACATCGAGTAGAGTTCGTTGAACAAAGCTCGACCGTGTGGACCAAGGTCCTTTAAATATACTCGTATATTTAAAGGACCCTGGTGTGGACGGGCCTTTAGACACACGTACACGCAAATCACTGACAGAATCTCGTTAAAATGGAGATAGGGACGTATAGCGCTAAAATATTTTATATCATCCGGGCTTAATTTATGACAAAACAAAAACTCATCTTAATTATTCTAATGTTTTAGCTCAACCGTGAAGGCAGTGCACATTTTTTTTTTTTTTTTTTTTCATGCAGCCAAATTTTTTGTGTTTGCTTTCGAACTGAGTAATATCCAGTGGCATTTGATATTATTATTATTGTTATTATTATTATTATTATTATTATTATTATTATTATTATTATTATTATTTATTATTTATTTTATTTTTTTTTTATTTTTTTTTTTGCTCTATCACAGTCCTCCAATTCGACTGGGTGGTATTTATAGTGTGGGGTTCCGGTTGCATCCTGCTCCTTAGGAGTCCATCACTTTTCTTACTATGTGCGCCGTTTCAAGGATCACACTCTTCTGCATGAGTCCTGGAGCTACTTCAGCGTCTAGTTTTTCTAGACTCCTTTTCAGGGATCTTGGGATCGTGCCTAGTGCTCCTATGATTATGGGTACCATTTCCACTGCCATATCCCATATCCTTCTTATTTCTATTTTTAGATCTCGATACTTATCCATTGTTTCCCTCTCTTTCTCTTCAACTCTGGTGTCCCATGGTATTGCGACATCAATGAGTGATACTTTTCTTCTTGACTTTGTCAATCAATGTCACGTCTGGTCTGTTTGCACGTATCACCCTATCCGTTCTGATACCATAGTCCCAGAGGATCTTTGCCTGATCGTTTTCTATCACTCCTTCAGGTTGGTGCTCGTACCACTTACTACTGCAAGGTAGCTGATGTTTCTTGCACAGGCTCCAGTGGAGGGCTTTTGCCACTGAATCATGCCTCTTTTTGTACTGGTTCTGTGCAAGTGCCGGGCATTCACTTGCTATGTGGTTTATGGTTTCATTTTTCGTATTGCACTTCCTACATATGGGAGAGATGTTATTTCCGTCTATCGTACTTTGAACATATCTGGTTCTTAGGGCCTGATCTTGTGCCGCTGTTATCATTCCTTTAGTTTCCTTCTTTAGCTCTCCCCTCTGTAGCCATAGCCAATTGTCATCGCTGGCTAGTTCTTAGTCTGTCTCATGTATTGTCCGTGCATTGGTTTGTTGTGCCCAGTCCTCTGTTCTTTTCTGTCTTTCTCCTGTCTCTGTATATTTCTGGGTCTTCGTCTACTTTTATTAGTCCTTCTTCCCATGCACTCTTTAGCCACTCGTCTTCACTGGTTTTCAGATATTGCCCCAGTGCTCTGTTTTCGATGTTACGCAGTCCTCTATACTTAGTAGTCCTCTCCCTCCTTCCTTTCGTGTTATGTATAGTCTGTCCGTATTTGCTCTTGAGTGTAGTGCTTTGTGTATTGTCATATGTTTTCCTGGTTTTCTGATCTATGCTGCGGAGTTCTGCCTTCGTCCATTCCACTATTCCTGCGCTGTATCTGATTACTGGCACTGCCCATGTGTTTATGGCTTTTATCATATTTCCGGCGTTTTGACTTGAGTATCGCCTTGAGTCTCTGCATATATTCTTTCCTGATCGGTGTCCTTCATCTCTTGGTGTTTTATATCTCCATCCTTCCATTATTCCCAGGTATGTATCCTGTCTCATCTATGTGTTTGATGTTGCTCCCATCTGGTAGCTTTATCCCTTCAGTTGTCGTTACTTTGCCTTTTTGTGTGTTGACTAAGGCGCATTTTTCTATTCCAAACTCCATCCTGATGTCCCCAGATACAATCCTTACAGTCTGGGTTAGGGTATCTATTTCCTTGATGCTCTTACCATACAGCTTGATTTCGTCCATGAACATCAGATGGTTGATTTTGTTGCCTCTTTTCTTGAGTTGGTACCCGGCATCTATTCTTCTGTAGTACTTTTGTCATGGGAATCATGGCTACTACGAAGAGTAGTGGGGACAGTGAGTCGCCCTGGAAGATCCCTCTCCTGATATTAACCTCTGCTAGTGTTATTCCAGAGCTTGTAAGTATTGTATTCCAGTTGCGCATTGTATTTTTGAGGAAGCTGATGGTATTTTCCTCTGCCCCATATATTTTCAGGCATTCTATTAGCCATGTGTGTGGTATCATGTCGAAGGCTTTCTTATAGTCTATCCATTATTATTATTATTATTATTATTATTATTATTATTATTATTATTATTATTATTATTAGGCATGAGTACTACACATTAATATGTTTTTAAACTTGTTCGTTTTTCACGCAGGCAAGTTTCATAGCTACACTTAATTTTGTATACTGACTTTTGTACGTCAATTTATACTTGTAGAATACTTTTACTTACGTTGTCATACTTATAAATAATCTTATATTCAAGTTGGACATACTCGTACATTATACTTGACTAAGTTATATTGTTACTTTATCGTTGCTTAAATGTTATTTACAAAGACAACCTTACGTAGACCAAGTTATAAAGTTAACAAAGACAATTTTACTTAAACCAAGTCATATTGTTACTTATAGCGTTGTTTAATGTTACTAACAAAGACAATTTTACGTAAATGAAGTTATATTACTTGCATCGTTGCTTAATGTTAACTAAGACAATTTTTCATAAAGCTAGTTGTAATGTTACTTAAATCGTTGCTTAATGTTATTAATAAAAAAAGACAATTTTACTTATACCAAGTTACAATGTTACTTGTGTCGTTGCTTAATGTTATTAACAAAGACAATTTTACTTGAACCAAGTTTTATTGTTATTTACATAGTTATTTAATGTTATTAACAAAGAATTTTACTTAAACGAAGTTGTATGTTACTTGTTTCGTTGTTTAATGTTACAAAAAAATTACACGTAAACGAAGTTGTATTGTTACTTGTTTCATTGCTTAATGTTTATTAGTAAAATTTTACGTAGACCAAGTTATAATGTTATCGATATCGTTGCTTATTATGAGCTGATTGATGGCCTTTGAATATCTAGATTCTAAGTAAATATCATTAGCAAGTTGGACAGGTCCTTGAATTTGCCAAAATTACCGGGAGATCGCGAGATTAAGCCACGGGAAAGTTTTTTTAAGCCTTCTAGTGAAGACTTAACTTTGCTTTATCGGCAGTATTCCGAAGTTGATGTCAAACAGCCAAAGAAAAAAAAAATGTGGAAATCTAATCAAGTGCAGCCTTTCAGTTTTGGATCATTTAATCCTGATTTCGACTAAGTTGGAAAGGTGGTTCTCACTGAACATTTTAGTTACTCGAATACCTGAACACCTCGATATCACGCCTTCGACCTAATCCTTAACTCGGCTCACTCCAGTATTTAATGTAAAATGTTATAAATGAAGAGTAATGTAGTCCGATGCAAATTTCACGACAGTGGTAAATCATGAACTGGCGTAACTTGTAACGACTTTAGTTTGCCATTATTAACATTCTGAAATCATATTGATCGTTCACACCACTCCTCTCTATTCTTTCCCCACAATGGTGGCGTTTGCCTCTCTCTCTCTCTCGCTCTCTCTTCTCTCTCTCTCTCTAACTCTCTCTCTCTTCTATATATCGTACAAACAATCATTGCTGTCACCTGATTTTCAAAAAAATCATCTGCTATAATGTGATATATCTTTCTCTTATTACGTCATGTCGGCGATTGCTGCTCTCACCTTATTCTTCTAAACACATTTGGTATATGGGACACGTAGTCCTCTCTCTCTCTCTCTCTCTCTCTCACTCTCTCTCTCTCTCTCTCTCTCTCTCTCTCTTACTTACGACGTCAAGCAAACAATCGCTGCTGTCA
>NC_087211.1:44145606-44183058 GCF_015104395.2 Macrobrachium nipponense | reverse complement strand
TGACAGCAGCGATTGTTTGCTTGACGTAAATAAGAGAGAGAGAGAGAGAGAGAGAGGAGAGAGAGAGAGAAGAGACTACATGTCCCATATACCAAATGTGTTTAGAAGAATAAGGTGAGAGCAGCAATCGCCGACATGACGTAATAAGAGAAAGATATATCACATTATAGCAGATGTATTTTTTGAAAATCAGGTGACAGCAATGATTGTTTGCACGACATATAGAAAAGAGAGAGAGAGAGAGAGAGAGAGAGAGAGAGAGAGAGAGAGAGAGAGAGAGAGAGACTACATGTCCCATATACCAAATGTGTTAGAAGAATAAGGTGAGAGCAGCAATCGCCGACATGACGTAATAAGAGAAAGATATATCACATTATAGCAGATGTATTTTTTGAAAATCAGGTGACAGCAATGATTGTTTGCACGACATATAGAAGAGAGAGAGAGAGAGAGAGAGAGAGAGAGAGAGAGAGAGAGAGAGAGAGCAACGACACCTTGTGGGGAAAGAATAGGGAGGGAGTGGTGTGAAGATCAATATGATTTCAGATGTTAATAATGGCAAACTAAAGTCGTTACAAGTTACCCCAGTTCATGATTACCACTGTCATGAAATTTGCATCGGACTACATTATTCTTCATTTATAACATTTTACATTAAATACTGGAGTGAACCGAGTTAAGGATTAGGTCGAAGGCGTGATATCGAGGTGTTCAGGTATTCGAGTAACTAAAATGTTCAGTTGAGAACCACCTTTCCAACTTTGTCGAAATCATGATTAAATGATCCAAAACTGAAAGGCTGCACTTGATTAGATTTCCAAATTTTTTTTCTTTGGCTGTTTGGCATCAACTTCGGAATACTGCCGATAAAGAAAAGTTAAGTCTTCATTAGAAGGGTTAAAAAAACTTTCCGGTGGCTTAATCTCGCGATCTCCCGGTAATTTTGGCAAATTCAAGGACCTGTCCAACTTGCTAATGATATTTACTTAGAATCTAGATACTCAAAGGCTATCAATCAGCTCATAATAAGCAACAATATAAATAACATTATAACTTGGTCTACGTAAAATTTTACTAATAACATTAAGCAACGAAACAAGTAACAATACTACTTCGTTTACGTGTGATTGTTTTTTGTTAATAACATTAAACAACGAAACAAGTAACAATACAACTTCGTTTAAGTAAAATTGTCTTTGTTAATAACATTAAACAACTATGTAAATAACAATAAAACTTGGTTCAAGTACAATTGTCTTGGTTAATAACATTAAGCAACGACACAATAACAATGTAACTTGGTATAAGTAAAATTGTCTTTTTAATAACATTAAGCAAAGACACAAGTAACAATGTAACTAGGTATAAGTAAAATTGTCTATATTAATAACATTAAGCAACGACACAAGTAACAATGTAACTTGGTATAAGTAAAATAGTCTTTGTTAATAACATTAAGCAACAATTTAAGTAACATTACAGCTAGATTTATGCAAAATTGTCTTAGTTAACATTAAGCAACGATGCAAGTAATATAACTTCATTTACGTAAAATTGTCTTTGTTATTAACATTAAACAACGCTATAGGTAACAATATGACTTGGTTTAAGTCAAATTGTCTTTGTTAACTTTATAACTTGGTTCTACGTAAGGTTGTCTTTGTAAATAACATTAAGCAACGATAAAGTAACAATATAACTAAGTCAAGTATAATGTACGAGTATGTCCAACTTGAATATAAGATTATTTATAAGTATGACAACGTATGAAAAGTATTTTACAAGTATATATTGACGTACAAAAGTCAGTATATAAAATTAAGTGTAGCTATGAAACTTGCCTGCGTGAAAAACGAACAGGTTTAAAAACATTATATTAATATGTAGTACTCATGCCTAATAATAATAATAATAATAATAATAATAATAATAATAATAATAATAATAATAATAATAATAATAATAATATCAAACGCCACTGGACATTACTCAGTTCGAAAGCAAACTTACAAAAAAATTTGGCTGCATGAAAAAAAAATTGTGCACTGCCTTCACGGTTGAGCTAAAACATTAGAATAATAAAGATGAGTTTTTGTTTTGTCATAAATTAAGCCCGGATGATATAAAACATTTTAGCGCTGTACGTCCCTATCTCCATTTTAACGAGATTCTTTCAGTGATATGCGTGTGCGTGTGTCTTAAGGCCCGTCCACACGGTCGAGCTTTGTTCAACGAACTCTACTCGATGTGACGTCAGAAGCGGAGAAACAGCGGGGAGTTGTTTGAGCTTTAAGCTGGTCTTATGCCGGCACAGGCTCTTGCTCCTACAGCAGCCCGTAGGACAGCCTTCTTACAAGCTACTGTAAACCCTGCGGTTTGTTTTGACGTATTATTTCCCAAATGTATAGATGTTGGAAAACGGACTTTTATGCGCATGACACTCGGACCAGTTTAAACATTGTTCCAAGAACTAAAGCCCCGTCCACACGGTCGAGCTTTGCCCAACGAACTTTGCTCCAAGATGGAATATCTTATTCCATCTTGCTTTGCTCGATGTGATATCAGAAGCGGGAAAAATCACAGCAGCGGATAAGGTTCTGATTTTTCCCGTAAGTTCGCCGGGCACAGCTCGACCGTGTGAACAAGGCTTAAAAGTCCGTTTTCCAACGTCTATAAATTTAGGAAATAATACGTCAAAACAAACACGCTGGGGTTTCAGTAACTTGTAAGATAGCAGTGTACGTTAGTTATCATTTTAACAATGAAACGGCGAAAAAGAAAGGTTAAAACTACCTTCAGTTCTTGAAATAAGTTTCACGAATACGAAATCGTATTGCAAACTCGAGGGTCACACGATCTAGATATATACCTAGACCGTAGAGGGTCTAGACAGTTTGATCGATCGTTTGCACCATTCATTTAGTGAAGGGAAATGGAGAGTAAAAAGGCTTGAAAGGTGTAGGGAATCCTCGCAGTTGCACTAAGAAACATGTGTAAGGAGAGGGTGGATAACAAGACGGAAGAGAGAGAGAACATGAATAGAGGTAGGTAGTACAGTAAAAGGAATGAAAGTGGTTACAGCTAAGGGCCGCAGGGACGCTACAAAGAACCTTAAGTAATGCCAACACCCTACAGTGCACCGGATAAGGTGCACTGGGATTGGATTTCTCTGCCTTTCTCTACAGTCTACACTGTGCAGGTAAACATACCCGCCTCGGTGTCTTCAGTATATGTAAAACTCATTTCATTATCGAAAGGTAAAGGCGCACTGAACTAACCGTGTTTAGGGGTCTGGTAACCTCTCCTAGCCTGACCCTTACATTCCAAGGCAAAAGATTGCATGCATTGCCTAACCAAAACTTTACGTTTAGTGAAACGCTTTAAAATCATTACCATTGTTTTTCTATCTAGACATTATGTTGATCTTGAGATCTAATGCTCAATACCTGATTATACCTTATCCTCACATTATATATGATATTCTCTACCATAAAATCAATTCTTATCGCTACAATTTTTATATGTATCTCTTTATCACTTAAGTAAACTAAATCATTCTATCTATTCTGAATTTCCATATAGTTAATTCACAATTCCAATTTAGTGTGAATATCTATCTATGTTTATGTGAATATAGAGTATAGGATATACGTATCTATTATTACATTATCCCTGTACAATACCCTCTCCTTGTAGTCTAGACTATATTGCATCCTACATTAGTGGGTTTCTTTTTTCCTCTTCCTCAGCATCCTTCAGCCTTTTCCATTCTCTTCTTACTCCTGGGTATTTCACGATCCATTTATGTGAAAGTCAATCTATGTGAAATAGGTTGGTTAGTCAATCTATAAAAAAAATAAACAATAATATGGCCATTTTGTCCCTGTGAGGTTTTAGTTTGACGTTTTAAATCATTCGCAAGCACAATAGCCTACGTATTAAACAAAAATCTTAAAACCGACTTCTAATTTGAAATAAATATTTTTATTGTGACAACATTAAACAACCCATAACGCCGATGTTCCTAAAATGTCAATTTCCACATAGCCTACCTCTCCTTACATGACAAGATTCGTTGATTTTCAACACGCAGATTAATTGAAAACTGACATGACACTTAAGAAACGGTGACCACCTGTTAGACCAAATTAAGTCGATGTGACACTCCAAAATTAATAAGAAAGAGAAACATAATGATAAAGATTAAAATCCCCCTTATCTTTATGGACGTGCATGCAGTCCCTTGCATGAAATGCGTCCCCCAATCCTATGGTATAATTTGCGGAACTCCTCGTAAATCCCTAGCCATACCTCGCCAATCTTAATCTGACATAGCCTGGGAGCAAGGTTAAGGAAGGGATGTAATGTTTATGGCGGCTGGGAAATTAGCCTACAACTGGGGTGATCAACAGAACAATGTTCATGGTAGCATAGCATACTGTCTCGAAAAAATGCGTGATTGTTTTAGCACTTTTGTGAACATCCTTACTTTACTCGGCGACGGCATGATCGATAACCTACACGATGATGATCAGGACGTTTGCGTAGGTAGCCTTGGAAACTCAAGTCATCAGGAAAAGCACTGATTAAGTCACTATCTTTATCTTGTAAATCGCGGCACTGGTTCTGATTAACGCACACAGCAAATGCAAAGTTTACCGCTAACATCAAAAGCTCCCTTCCCCGGTCGCAAAGAGGAAAAGATCAGAGAATAATGATGGGTCGAACCGTCGAACGAATAGTCAGTTGCTCGACGAGTAGGTGTTAAAACAAAAGACTATCTAATTTTAATGTCACTTCTATCCACTCAAATAATTGTATGTGTTGTATGAATAAGCAAATAAATATAAAAAATAATAAAATTAATATAAAATATGTATATAAAAATACCTACCCGATCATCTTCTCAGATAGCATTTTATAGTAACCAGTTATCGGTTATGACAACACCGGTGGGTACTAAACTCTTTACACTCACTTTGTAAATAAACACAACGAAACACGGTGATCGTGAAGACATTAGTGGGCGTAAGGACGACGAGATTTCAAAACTTGTTTGACTATCATTTTTATCGACTGGTGTTCTTAGTATACTAAAACGTGAAATGACTAAGCTCATCCTTTGTGACTAAACACTATGTCCACATCAACAGGATTTGAACAAAACGAACGCAAAACCGATTACAAGGTGATTTTCGAATCTGTCATTCATGTAGCTCGTCGATGTGTCATTCGAGAGGAACATGACTCTTATGGAACAAGATGAGAGGTTATGCCGTGAACTTGCGTAGAAGAATGACCGTCAGTGAGGGAGAGAGAAAAAAAAAACAGAAAAATGTGAAAGGAAGGCTTACTGAAATAAAACAAATACTTTCCAAAAGGACAGGAAAACTGATATTCATTACTTAGAAGCCACAGCTAGTACGTAACATACTATTATATATATATATATATAATATATATATATATATATATAGATATATATATACGTATATATATATATATATATATATATATATATATCACGTTCTATGATAGATACATTGTTGTTATCACATCATTGGTCATTCCTTATTGCTTCCTTTCCTACACTTTTTCTCCATCCTTCACTTATCCGGTTTTCTTCAGGTCTGGGCTAGATAAATGCCTTGGATCGCCCATTCTGATGCCATTGACCTTAAAAATAAGTGGCATTTCTGCCCAACGATATAAATACTGGAAAATATTTACACCAGTTAATCACTTCTCACGAAGTTGGTATGAATCTTAAGCTTGTCTTCAATTAACATTGTGTTTCTATGAAAGCTCTGTTTTGAAAATAGGAAATTTTTGGCTGTTGTGCAGAAAATAAATACTGTAATCTATATGCAAAAGGTGGTCTTTCTGAACCAAGAAAACAATATAGTTAATGAATAAAGTTTAACATACATCATGTGCGTGGATGTGTTCAGTTTTATATACACACAAAAAACAATTTCACTAAAAATATATGAATATATAGTACGACCTTCATTTTCAAATTACCTGTTGTAAATCACTGTAATAGGTATTATTAAGGTTATTATCTCTGTAATGGAAGAAGCAACGAATATATTCTTTTATCCTCCTCTCCATCAAGGAAAATGAAGAAGTTCGTGCTAGTCTCCCACTAAGCTCGGTTGCTTGAGGTTGTGCATGATGCCGTCCTCCGTATAATTTGTGACAAAAACTTTATGGACAATTCCACCTTAATTACAACGACCATTACCCGCGTCCATATTTAATTTTACAATGTTCAGTTGCATTTATATGGGCAGAATCTTTCATGCAGGTGTTCGTTTCTCCTCTGGTTTTGTCATATTCGACTTTGAAGAGTCATATCTATCATTTAAAAGGGCAAGTTCCTCACCGGACGAGTGGGTTCCTTACTTGACTATCATTCTAGTAGCCTGAGTTCGCTTCGCGTGGGCGCCATGGTAGAATTAGAGGAATTTTTTTCTGTTGGTGAGAAATTAATTTCTCGATATATGTGGTTCGGATCCCACAATAAGCTGTAGTATGTCCCGTTGCTAAGAAGCCAATTGGTTCCTAGCCACTTTCAAATAAAATTTAATCCTTCGTCCCAGGCCTAGGAGAGCTGTTAATCAGCTCAGTGGTCTGGAAAGGCTAAGGTATACGTAACTAGTTTTTTTTCTTCTTCTTCTTTTTATGCAGACTGCGCCTTCCATTTTTGAGGGATGAACACCGATGTGACATGCATCCTCATATCCTTTCCTCCGTAAGCCCTTTCCTAGCCAAAGCACTGTAAGCATTACTCAAGTTCTCTGCAGCGTCCCTTCGGCCCTTAGCTTAGCTGCAGGCCTTTAACTTCATTCCTTTTACTGGAACTCCGTTCACATTCTCTTCCATCTTACCTTCTACCCTCTCCTAATAATTGTTTCGTGGTGCAACTGCGAGGTTTCCATCCTCTTGCACCTTTGAATCCTTTTTACTCATAATTTCCCTTTCACCACTGAATGACTTCATAGGCCCCAGCGCCTGGCCTTAAATTTCACATTCCTTTCCATTCCAGTCCTGGCCCAAGAATAAAAAAAGAAGAGAATCCGAGAAGAAATTGACACGGGTCGTTCGGGCTCGCCTTGCTAGAGGCGACATCATTCACCCTTTTCCTCTCTTTATTTTGGGCATTTTTACTCTCCCTAAGGGAAACTTTGAATAGAATATTATAGTCTCGTGATTCGAAGGGTCTCTCGGTTGCTTATTGAAGAAGTCATTTGGCTAATCAAATGAATGGGTATTCAAGTCACGCAATCTTCATGAAAAAGGGAACTCGAAATAATCATTCATTTCACTTTTATTAAACTTATTCCAGTGTCAAAAACAAAGACAAAATAAGGGGCAATCTAAATACCAATTATCCTCGCTAGATCTTGCTCAGAACTTTGAAACATTCTGGGATGAGAGCTGCACTGAGGACAGCTCTGAATTTGCATATGAAATGGCTTCATTTAGACTAGGGATAACAGAGTGGAAGACATGCCTTACGGCATAAGCAAAACTCTCTTAGGAACGAAGTTGGCAAAAGATTTATCGTTAACATTCCAGCGCCAAATGTTCCCGTAGTTATGGGTGACTTGAATGACTTCCCTTCATTTTATTATTTTTTCTAACTAAGTATTTTTTCAGCCCTAGAGAAAGTGGCTTCCAAATGTTAGCCCTCCATTCTCAACATTATTTTAATTAGCCCTCAAGCCCCATGACCCTCTCCCAAACCTAGTTGCGACACATCAAACCATCACAGTCGAATAATTACCAGGTACATGATTTACTGCGAAACGCGCCTAAAGCACTTTGGCTCGGTCAGGACTCAAACCCCGAACCATTCACATGGGTAAACAGTTTTCCTAGCCACTCAACTATGAAGCTCAGTTTATGTCAATTCAGTTCAGCTTAATTGACTAAGGTACCTGTACCTCTCTCTCCTATTCTTGTGATTGTTTTCTATTGGTTAACTTTTATTCATTTCCATATTAAATTTACGGTACTCTTTTATTTGCGTTTAGGCTAATTTATCCTTGTCTGTCATTTTCATAGGTTTAGTTAATTATGTTGATATCGAATATATTGAGTTACATTTCGTACACTCTTCCATATTTTATCATTTTGTATGTGAATACTCTATTGCACGAATCATCATAATGATAATAATGAAACCCACATGGTATCCGTGGCCCACTTATACCAGCGATTTCTACCATTTCTTGAGAAATTCTTTGTGTCTTTGTTGATCTAAACAGTGAATTATTCATCAGGTTGTTAGTTGATCAGAGTAAATCACAGCCAGTGTAAAGAAGGCGTGGGAATGGGGCTTGCAATCGCATCCTAAAATATTTGTTGAAAAGAACAAATCTGGCGATGTGGCTTCTGTAAGAAGCAACTGCTATGCTATGGACGTCTTCTGCAGAGAGGTCACTTCTTGACCAAGCAGTGAAAGAATGAATGTCGGAGTTACTGTTATATAGGGGCTAGCCCAGCTACAGCTGAAATTTTCCCATTTCTGTAACTGCACTTGCGCCGTGGAAGTTTTCTGCACAATGAGTTCATCCATGGTTGAGTAAGGAGAGACTTTATGTCGAAAGTAACTGCTACCTCCTTCTACTAAGATACCGTCTCTTTTAATGGGAGAAAACAGTGGTATACTGGTAGTTAGAGAGAAAATAAAAAAAAAAAACTTTTCGTTCCAACGCTCTAAATTAATTAAGACTTGAGGCAGATTTCTTTTGCAGAACTTGCTCAGAAAAAGTCCTCATATTTCCGGCGTCATTACACTAGATGAGTTTCACGAGAAAAGATAAACATCGGCCTGAGCCGGCAACGTATACTCATGAATTAATCTTTTTTTCTTTACTAATTATTTAATTTTGTTTCATTTATATTAATTATTTGTGTGAAACCTGCTTGGTAAGTTAGTGCATTTCATATGAATGTATGTCCATTCCGGATAAAGTATTCTCTCTAGAATAAAATGCAATGTATATTATATAATCTAATTCCCATAAATTAACGACGATAGTATAAATTACACGTTCAGACGGGAAAAGGCTTATTCGGACCTTGGCTGATTCGGATCTTTATCCAGGCTTATTCGACCTTCATATGATTTGGCCGATTTTTCTCATGCAGTTTTTATCTCCTGAACAAGAGTTTTAAGCAATATTTATTCGGACGACTGTTATTAACCCCCAGGGACTCGTACTAAACACGGCGAAATACATTTGACGCCCCAATTCCTGGTGGCTTTCGTATTCGCGAGGACGAACGATGCGGAATGCTTATATAGAAATACCCACTGCTATAATATAGAATTATTAGTATGGATCCGAATCACCCAAAACAAAGGTCCGAAACAACCGAGCAAATGGTCCAAATTAGCCTAAACAATTGTCCGAATCAGCCTAGCAAATGGTCCGAATCAGCCAAGACTAAGGTCCGAATAAGCCTGCATCCATTCAGACTTGCCGTCGTTCAGACCGGTGCCAGCCTCTCAGCCTCTCAAAGTTCAGATCTATTTAAGTATGAAATGTACTTTGGTTCGAACTTAGGTCTGTACAAACGTCCTCAGGGTTGGTACAAGGAGAGTAATAATAATAATTTTAGTTTTTACTGCTTCGAATAATAAAAGGACGGTAAAAACACACATTCATTTATATATATATATATATGTGTGTGTGTGTGTGTGTGTGTGTGTGTGTGTGTGTGTGTGTGTGTGTGTGTGTGTGTATGGATATTATTAGTGAAAGAAAGAGAGAAAACGCATTTCATTTTAGTCACCCCTTAAAATGTCAGTGAATGGTTCCGTTTTCTTTAGACATCATTTGTTTACAAAGTCATGTCAGCTGTGTGATGGAAGTGTGAGCCTATCGATTCAACATTTAGGCCTCTGAACTGGACAAAATGACACGAAATAAGGAAAAATCCGAGAAGCGAAGTGCTTCGGACAAAAAGTAAGTTGTCATCTAAGGCTTTGTGGAAAATCCTGTTTCGTTTTGGTGTCCTAGACAAAAGCTAAAGATTGCCAGCTAGGTAGGGCAAAAGTTCGCGAAACTACTACCTAGCCTAGCTATCTTAGATACATTATCGTAAGCCAGTTAATGTAAACAGTGTTTAATTACATTTACAGATTGAAGCAAAATTTCTCCATTTTTAAAGTATGATTGTGATCATATCATTACTTGTACCTTATTAACTGTAAACGAAGGGTCACTCATTCTACCTAGCCTATTCTGAGTCTAAGATCCCTAATCTGTTACTGTGATAGGGACTGCCTTTTTTATATTTTACCATTCATTCCAGTGGGGATAGTATTGAATTAACCAGGTAGTTTGCAGAACGATGGGACTACCTTGAAATGGAAGTTTAGGTATTCCAGCAAATACGATGTTGAATGTTACTTGGGGCAAGTGGGCTCGGGGGGGGGGGGGTGAAGCTTCCCCCAGCCAAGTCAGGACATGGCACCCTAAGTTAGGTTAGGAAGGTAAGGTCTAGTTAAGACAGGGCATTCTGGACAAGGTCTGGTTTGTTTTCGTCAGAACCTGTTCCTGTCATTCCAGTTACACCCTTCCTGACTAACCATTGTTGAAACATGGTTTAGTTAGGGTAGTATATATTATTTTCCTTTAAACCACATTTTGTTATTGAAATTTTTATGGAGTGATTTTGTCTCTTTAACTTAATTAGTATGAAACTCATGCTCAAGTCTATCACAAATTTATTGTTACTGGGATATTGAATGTCTGTTATTTTTATATTTTACCATTCATTCCAGTGGGGCTGGTATTGAACACGGTGCTCATGGGAGCAGTCCTGGTATTAAACTAAAACTTTACTGGGAAAGAAATGAATGTCAGAAACATTGAAAGTTCACTTGAACACAAGAGATGATATTTGATAATGGTCTAAAGTAAAATTTTTCTCGAGTTGGTTTAGAGTTGGCTGAGGTTCCTATGATATTAATGTTGAAAGAATTTTTTGTTGTTTGATGGTCACTTGGCTCTAGTACATTCAAATTATGACTAGCCTAACTTAGAAAAAAGGCGTAGGCTTAATATTTTTAATTTGTGGTAGATTGTGTTAGCTTGTGCAGACTGTATATGCGTATGTGACTTTAATCTCCGGATTGAGGATTTGAAGGACAAAGCAATGGCAAATAAAGAGTAGTCCACATCATATTCTGGTAGAACATATGAACAATTTATTTTCTGACTGATTATCACCTGTTTTCATACAATCAACTTACCTGTCAGATATATACTTAGCTAAGACTCCGTCGTCCCAGCTAAGTATATATCTGCCAGGTAAGTATGTATGAAACTTTATTGTATCATAACAATATCATTTTATACATTTCTACCTTTAGGCCTTTTGCTAGTGGAAACCACAAGTTTTTTTTTTTTTTATATATATAACCATTCCTGCCCTCCAATGATGAAGAGGCTAGGTTATGTTGGGATTCAAAGCAATAGGAGGTTGACAAAAATGCAAAAAATGCTGCTTACAGTAGTATATATACTTTTATTTATTGAGAATAGTAAAAAATAGAAACCTTTTAATAGGAAATTATAGTTTTGTATATAATGCAATTTATAGTTTATTGGACTTAATGAGTGCTTTTGATACTCTGGTAGAGATTATTTTAGAAACTTGAAAGCTGTTTGGATAGTAGTAGGCTAGATGGTAATCTTGAATACTGAATTTAAATGACTGTTTGAGAAACGGCAAAGTTTGTACAGATTGGGAGAGGATTTTCAAGAAGATAAGTATTCAAGAGAAATGTAAGACAGGGAAGCTGGTGCTTTTGGTTTTACACAATATCATTCTTTAATGAATCATGATGTGAAATTTGTTTGCTGATGATGCCTATACATTTTTATTTAGGTGTTTACTGAAGATATTAATGAGACCAGAGGTTTAGTAATATTATGAAGGATATGAAAAGGAAATGGATGGAAATGTAGCAATTAAGTAATCTGATAGTTGGTAAAAAGTATAGTACTAGAAATCTTGGTGATATGTTAACAGTAATTATCCTTGAGGATACTATAAATGTTTGAATTGAAGTTAGAAATTTAAGAGTAATCATTTCTTTGAGGAAACATTGTAAATACTGTGAAAATTGCTGGATATCACTTAAGAAGTACTACTGCATTATATAAAGGTATGGAATATCCAGATACGTACTAATATGAGATGGAGAATGTAAATATTTGGATATATGTAATGTTATGTATGATATTTAGGGCCTATCGTCATTCCAGTATATTACTCCTTTACATATTGAATTGCATTGGCTGCCTGTTAAAGCAAGAATTAATATTTTTGTATATAAATGAACTTTTGCCATCTGTACAATTTAGCACAGAAATTCATAAATAACATAACTGGAGACTGGCTTAATAAGCCTATAACTTGGAACTAGTATTAAGTACATATTTAGAATTATTAAATATTCAACGGCAAGATTTATTTATTAAACCACTGGGTGATTTTAAATAATCTAATACTATACAGTAATGCATTGGAGTTAACATGAAGCTGAATATCATGTATATCAAGATGCATAGTATCATGAGGATAACACCACATGATTGTCATAATCTCTTGAATTTTTTAGGGACATTGTGGTTTTTTAGTGAAATACTGAATTGAAATAAACTATTAAACATGGAACGATTGTTTCTTTGAGAGCTGGGCAGGCCTTCTAGGATGGGGCCATGGATGAATCAAGTCCTGCCAGCCATGCTTATTGGGCTAGAACTTAGAAAAGAAAGGCCCCTTTCCCTCAGTAAGATAATGGCATTCAGGGATATGTGATGTGAGATTATATGAGGCATTTTTTTATGAGCAGTCTAATTACTTGAGCTGTTTTAACTTTGTACTTTATATTTTTGTTTTGTTTACTTCAACATTTCTAACTGCTTTTTTTTCTTTCTAACAGGATGTTCAGCAAATGGGAAGCAGCACGGCGTCAACGTTTTAATATATTTATAGAAAAACTGAGGCTTTCCATCCCAGATTGTGACAAAAAAGCAAAGGCTGACATCATTCAGAGTGCAATAGAGTACATCCAGAAATGCAAAGCATACAAGGAGAGTGTCCTTGGCGGAAACGAATTTGTGGAATTGAGTGAGTATTAGTGAGTCCTTTTTACTTAGGTTGGATGTGGCTATTTCTTTGATTCTTAAAAAATTCTCACTCGTAGTTATTTACTGAAAATTAAATTTGTACTTAATGATTAGCAGAGATTCTGTATGTATATTTTTTATCATTATGTGATAATTATTCACATCCTGATGTAACTCACAAGTGTATTTTACTTATTTATGAGAGCCAGTTATGCATTTTACATATGCTTTACTCACTGCTTGCAGAGAAAATAAACATAAACTGTCTATGAAGCAACATTTTGACTAGTATTGAATAAGGATGAACTACTAGTAAAAGAGAGGAAGAACATAAGAGGCTCTCCTTCCATAGAATCATTATTTGATTGGTGGAATGAAATTTACAGTTTATTTTGGCAAGAGATTTTATTTGTATAACTGGATTTATTTAAACATCAAGTAGGGTACATTGCAGTTTAATTCTGAACAAAAGTTAGTACTATGTACTTAATCCATCATGTTAATCTTCTGCGGATCATCATGACTTGATGTTGGGAATTGTTTAGCTCATGTACTTGGTTGATAAATAAGTTAAGTTTTTTCAGCGTTTGATTGTTAATTCCATCTACATTGCTGTTTTGTTTGTATATTGCTATGTTATGTGTAGAGTAACAGAACCTATGAACTACTGATTTTCACTTGTAGTATTATATTTTGTACTTAAGTTCATTGTTATTAGTAAAGTCTTCTAAGTATTGAATTCTTTTATATTTTTTATGTGTTTTGTGTTACTGTATTGGTATTCCCTAATGCATCTTTGCTTCCTCACTTCTACACTGTCATGTTGTATACCTGATTGTGGGAGTTTCTATTATATTTTAGCAAAGTCATCTGAAATAACAATTTTCTTTAATGGACAGCAGAAATTCATGAGACCTGTATCCTCCCATTATTGCACTTCTCCTGGTTTCCAAAGATGCTGAGTGTGTTTGCAGTTCTGGTTGGCTGCAGTGGAGCTTTAGCTTATTCTATTTTGACTGACTGGAACTCTTCTTTGTCTCTGCTGTTTCATATTTGTTGACTAGTATTGGACTTCACCTCACCAAACATCTGAATGGAGATTTTTGAGAATTACTGTGTTGTTATTAGGCATAGTTGTTTACTATATACTACATTCAAATGTTAGTTGGTGACCATTGCTTAGAATTTTTGTTTGTCATCATGATTTTCATTATCACATTAGTTTTGTCGTCTTGCCAATTTTGACTTCTCTTCTCTAGTTAGTACAGTCTTGTCCTTCAAATGGGGTACCTTATTGTCGCTGAGAAACTACATCTGGCACTCTGTCACTAGTAGTATTTTGAATGTCTGCATGTTATTCAGTTGCAGGTATTGATTTTGGTTAGGGAAAAATTACCAACATTATCATTACCAGTAAATTATCAATAGGGGTTTATTTGATACTGATTTAACGGTTTTTCAGTTCCATTTTTTTTTTCTTATATAAAACAAGAACAGATACTATAAGCTTTTTAACTACGATAAGAGTGTCATGATAAGGATATGCACATATAGAGATACGTACTTTGAAATGCAGTAACCAATGATTGAAAAACAGTGTTTATCGTGCATAGAACAAAGTTTTTTTTTAGAAAATAAGGACTTATGACATTAGGACATTTCTGCAACAAAAATTGAACATAATTTAAGTTTTCATGTATGACACTTACCTGGCAGGTATATATATAGCTATATTCTCTGTTCGCACTGGCAGAATTTTCAAAACTCGCGGCAACCGCTAGATCACTGGTAGTTCAGGTGATCGCCACCCCGCTCCCGTGGCGCTGGTGCTCGGAATCATTCCCATTTTCCTCAGACTTTTCTGCCACTGAACCGGGCAACATCGTTGTTGGTTCCCTGCTAGAATTCGAACTCGTTAGCTGACTTTCGCTGTACTTGGATGGTTTATTGGGTATCGTATTGGAAAGTTGGATTGGCAATCGCGATTGGAAGTTCTTATAATGTCTGATTCTGGTGTAGTATTTCGAGTGTGTATGAAAGAAGGGTGCAAGGTGAGACTGCCGAAAGCCTCGGTAGACCCTCACACAGTATGTAAGAAGTGTAGAGAGGTTTTGTGTACTTGGGATAATAGATGTAATGAGTGTGAAAGTTTAAATGAGAAGGAGTGGAAGACTTTCACGAAATATGTTGAGAGACTAGAAAAGGATAGAGTAAGAAGATCGGTGTCTCGGAGTGAGAGGTCAGGATCTTCTAGTAAGGCCTTGAATACTTCTGTTATTTCTCCCCCTTCTTCCCAAGTAGAAGTTGTTAATCCTTCTCCTCAGGTCTCTCCTGCGCCTGCTGCTGTTTCTGAGGATACTAATTATGTGAAAGTGTTTGCCGCCCTTGCGTCAATGGGCGATCAGATTCAGCGTCTTACAGACAAAGTGGGTACGTTTGAGAGTGTCAGTGTAGTGGAGGGGGCGGCTGATCGTCTCACTCGTGCTCCTAGACCTAGGCCTCTGCCAAGCTCCCAGACCCAAGGGAGAAGGCATGTCGACAGTCGAAGGGAGGCGAGAGGGGTTTCCCTTACGATCAGTCGTCCCTTCAGGCAGTCCTGTTGCGTCCCAGGCTGCAGCAGTGCGTCATAGAAAAGGCGACACTGGGAAGTGTTTTTCCTCTACAGATAGTTCTGCGTCAGGCAAGTATGGACGTTATGCGGAAGTTTCGCGTCCTCTGAAGAGGACGCATAGGCCTACGTCTTCTCAAGATGAGCGTGACCTCAGAGCGGTGGAGTAGTCCCGAGATTTTCTCTTCTAGTGATGAGGAAGAGGTGGTTCCGTTTAAAAGGAGGAGATCCTTTAAGTCAAGACAAGACGCAAGACCTCATGTATACGGCGGTTCTCTGGATAGGAGCCCTCCTTCTGAATCCGGAGCAGTCTCTCCGGTATCTTCTCCTTATCGTAGAGCTCAGGATCGAATTTCTCGTTTTAATGACCTTCCTCGTCGTCGTTCTCCGCTTGCTCAGACTTCCCGCAGGAAACAGAGACTAGGGAACTTCCTTGAAGAGATGCAAGGAAGGTTAGCCGATTTAGTTAAATCGTGGGGAACATCGGAACATCCTCCTATGAGGCGTAAGGACGCATCTCTCCCCGTCAAGTCATCTAAAAGGACGCATGATGGTTTGCCTCCTTCTCATCACGCTTCGGATCCTCGGTACTAAACGCAAGTTACGGGAGCAGACGCAGGACGCAATTTACGAGAACAGGAAGCAGGACGCAAGTTACCGGAGCAGGACGCAGGACGCAGGACGCAAGCTTCCGGAACAGGACGCAGCTTCCGGAACAGGACGCAGGACGCAACCTCGGAGCTCAGAAGGACGCAGGACGCAGGCGGCTGGAGCCGGCTTCTTCCCGCGAGGTTGGAGAAGATTTTCTGCAGCAAGACCTTGGTTTACAGGATGTGTCTTCGGCAGAAGAGGAGATAGAAGACTTAGAGTCTGAGGAAGAAAAAGATGGTGAAGCACCTTCTTCAGACTACAAGAAATTAACGAATTGCCTTCTTTCACTTTTTGAAGGGATTTTCAGCCTGCAGCTCGACATCACCCCTTTCTCAATTCTCCAAGAATAAAACTCCGAAGAAGTCCTCGTTTTTTGAAGATGAAGTTTCATACAATCAACTTACCTGTCAGATATATACATAGCTAAGACTCCGTCGTCCCCGACAGAAATTCAAATTTCGCGCCACTCGTACAGGTAGGTCAGGTGATCTACCGGCCTGCCCTGGGTGGCAGGACTAGGAACCAATCCGTTTTCTACTCATATATTTTCTGTCGCCGGTGGTATCACATCGTTGCTGCCACCTCTTGACTGGAATTCGCTTTTCTAAGCAATTGATCATCTTTTTGTGGACTTTTGGTGAAGTACCTGGATCGTTGTTTTGGCATTCGCTACTGTGGACTGGATTTGGACTTGCTTTTTGATTTTTCTTCAGAATGTCTGATTCAAGTGTTTGTGTGAGAATGTGTGTGAATGTAGGCTGCAAGGTGAGGATACCGAAAGCTTCGGTTGATCCTCACACTGTATGTCGCAAAATGTAGGGGTTTTGATTGTTCTATTTCTAACGACCTGTCATGAGTGTGAAAGGTTGAATGTTGAGGAATGGAAGACTCTAACTTCTTACTTGAAGAAGTTAGAAAGGGATAGAGTCAGAAGGGCGGCATCTAAGATGGCGGGTAGTTGTACAAGGCCTATTGAGCCTTTAGACACTTCTAACTCTTCTCTTAATTATGATTCTCTATCAGGACCCTCACTGACTGTACATTCAGATTCAGCTTCGGAAATTGCTGAGCTGAAGGCTACGATTCTCAGGATGAAAGCCGAAAGGGCTACCATAAAAGGTAAGGATGGTGAAAGTGACTTTAGTGAAGTGAGTGTCCCCAGTGTTGTGGAGGGGGCGTCTGACCGTCTCTGCGACGCTCCCAGGCCTAGACCTCTTCCAAGCTCCCAAGCCCAGAGGAGAAGGAAAGTCGAAAGCCGTACGGAGGTTGTGGAGAATTCCCCCCGGTCAGGCGTCCCTTCAGCAGGTGCTGTGCATAGACAGCCTGCTCAGGACCGCTATCGAAAAAGCGTCCTCAGAGAGTGCTTCTCTTCGTCCGCTTCTCCCTCTCCTAAACGAGGGTGGAAGGATTCGGGACTTGTCCAGGCCCCTGAAAAGGCACTGGAGAGATCCTGGTTTGGATTCAAGCCCGGAACGCTTTTCGGAAGAAGAACCTCCTTCTATCAAGAAGGCGAAGAGGGTTTCGCCGTTCCATGATGGGGGCAACACGCTTTCGAGGTTCCTCTCCCTCCCGTCAAGAAGACGCAGGAGAAGCGTCCAAAAGGATCATTTTGGCGGTACAGGAACAGCTTTCCGCCCTAGTAGGAGTCCTTTCGAAGGATCCTCCTCGTAAGAAAGACGTCAGACTGCCGGTCAAGAAGACTCGTCTTCCTTCTCCCACCAGGAGTGAGGCTCCTGCGAAACGTGAGTCTTTTGAGATCTCAGATAGAGACTCGTGGGAAGATATGGATCCGCCAGACAAGCGCGTAGCAACAGCTAAGCGCGAGGCGTCCTACAGACGAGAATCGTCCTCTGAGAGAGTCAGACAAGCGAGAAACGCATTTGCAGACGAGAGATTCTCCCAGATGGGATACGTCTGCCAGATCAGTAGCTTCAGCCGAGCGCGGAGTTGAACTAAAACAATGGCGTTGAGCATTCATCCAAGCGTGAGGCTCAAGAAGAACATCTGTCACGCAAGGAGGGGACTTCAGGAAGACGCGAGTCTTCAACAAGGCACGAGGTGTCAGTCGGGGCGCGAGACGGTTCAGAGCGCGAGACACCAGTCAGGCGCGAGGCGCCAGCCAGCGCGAAGAGTCAGTCAGGCGCGAGACGCTAACCAAGCGCGAGGATCTTGCCAGGCGCGAGGCGCCAGCCAAGCGCGAGGAATCAGCCAGGCGCGAGACGCCAGCCAAGCGCGAGGCGCCAGACAAGCGCGAGGCGCCAGCCAGGCGGCGGGAGGCCAGCCAGGCGCGAGGCGCCAGCCAAGTACGAAGAGCCAGTCGAACATAGGAGCTCTTTACACTCTCTTAGCCCCTCTCCTATTAGGAGTTTGTCCCCAGTAGAGAGAATGGTTGGACAAGAAGACCAGGAACGAGAAGTGGTCTCTCCTGCTGATCCGATTATGGAAGAGGAATCAGAGGACGAGTCTCACAGTAAGGAAGGACTGTCGAACTACAAAGTCTTGACAGCTCTCCTTCTCCAGGAATACGGAGACGCATTGATCCCTGCCGCTCCTCCTTCGCCTCGTTCTCTGTTTTCATGCTCGAAGACTCCGAAATCGTCGGCTTTCGTGAAGATGAGACCGACGATTTCTATGAAGAGAGCTCTGCAATCGCTTGATAACTGGATGCTTACTAAGAAGGAGCTTGTAAGGACAGTCTTTTGCATGCCTCCCCTAGACTGACCGGCAGGAGAGGGATTTGGTACCAGACTGGGGAGAATATGGGTCCACACTCACCCTGCTTCAGCTGAAGCTGACTTTTCCAGTCTGGTAGACGCATCCAGGAGACATAGCCCTTCACAACGGCTAAGATTACTTGGGGCCTTTCAGAGTTTGGATCATCTCCTCAAGGGACTTTTTCACATTCTAGAAGTCTTTAACTTCCTAGATTGGTCCCTTGGGGTGATGTCCAAGAAGGCTCATGCCCCTGAAGGGCTAGAACGGATGTTCTCCTAGCAATTCTGTCATGTATTGACAAGGCGGTGCAAGACGGCTCAGGGAAGTTTCTTCCTTGTTTGGAGCAGGTCTCTTGAAGAAGAGATCTGTGTTTAGCGCTTTCTTGACGAAAGCAGTATCACACTCACAAAGAGCAGCTTTGTTATTCGCCCCTAGGTCTGATTTTCTGTTCCCGTCACAGTTGGTGAAGGATATTTCCCGATCGCTGACGGAGAAAGCGACTCAAGATCTTCTCCTGCAATCGTCCAGGAAGAAGAGACAGTAATGGTGGGTGAAAAGAAAGTGGCGTCTACTCCTGTTCGGCCCTTTCGAGGCTGGCCCTCCAACTAGAGTTACCGCTAAAAGGAAAACGACCGAGAAGAGAGGTCGAGCCTCGTTCCGCCCCTTTAAAAGGGAAAGTGAAGTGGCGCTCCTCCAAACACCAGTAGGTGCCAGGCTCCGGGGATTTGCGGAAGCCTGGACTCGCATCGACACAGATCCTTGGTCGATGTCGGTTCTTCAGAAGGGATATCTCATTCCTTTCCTGGACAATCCTGCCCCTGACGTCAACTCCGAGGGAATTGTCCGCCAATTACAAGGACCCTGTGTTGAAAGATACTCTTCAACAAATGGTGGATCAGATGTGGGACAAGAGAGCTATAGAACTTGTGCTGGATCAAAGCTCCCCGGGGTTTTACAATCGTCTTTCTTGGTTGCGAAAGCCTCGGGGGGATGGAGACCAGTTCTGGATGTCAGCGCTCTGAACAAGTTTGTTCAAAAACAGAAGTTCTCCATGGAAACCTCTGCTTCAGTCCTGGCGGCTCTTCGCCAAGGGGATTGGATGGTGTCTCTGGATCTCCAGGACGCATATTTTCACGTTTCCCGATCCATCCTTAGTCGAAAGAAGTACCTCCGTTTCATGACGGGCGGGGGAAGGATCTTCCAATTCAGAGCCTTGTGCTTCGGCCTGTTGACGGCGCCTCAGGTTTTCACGAACCTTTTGAAAAATGTGGCGAGATGGCTTCATCTGAAAGGAATCAGTATATCTCTTTATCTAGACGACTGGCTTATCAGAGCAAAGTCAGAGGAACAGTGTTTGGAGGACCTGATGTGACACTAAACCTTATAAAGACTTTAGGATTACTCGTGAACCTCGAGAAGTCCCAACTGATCCCCAGCCAGAACTTGGTCTATCTGGGGATTCGGATGGATTCTCGGGGTTTTCGAGTATTTCCTTCTCAAGAGAGACTAGCGAGAGGTTTAGAAAAAGTCTCTCTCTTCCTAAGGAAGGAACGGACTTCGGCGAGGGAATGGTTGAGCCTTTTAGGGACCCTTTCCTCGCTCGAACAGTTCTTTCACCTAGGAAGACTTCATCTCCGTCCTCTTCAGTCTTCCTCAGAAGTTCGTGGAACATGAAGACAGGACTACTCTCGGACTTTTTTCCCATTCCAGATCTGATAAAACGACATCTAGAATGGTGGTTACTCCCACTGAGGAAAACAAAGGTACTTCCCTGGAAACATACAGAGCCCAAACCTTGTATTGTTTTCCGACGCGTCGGAAAAAGGTTGGGGAGCAACTTTGGGAAAGAGAGAAGTGTCAGGCACTTGGAATGCTCTTCAAGTGTCCTGGCACAATAAACTGCAAAGAACTGCTAGCTGTACACCTAGCTCTAAAGAGCTTCGAACCGTTAGTTTGCAACAAATAGTTCAAGTGAATGCGGACAATACAACCGCTCTAGCATACATTCGGAAGCAAGGAGGTACTCACTCGTATGCCCTTTACGAACTCACGAGAGAACTTCTGTTGTGGACATCCCAGAGGAACATCTCTCTCTTGACGAGGTTCGTTCAGGGAGTAAGGAACGTACGAGCGGACAGCTGAGCAGGAGGAACCAGGTCCTTCATACCGAGTGGACCCTCCACTCAGAAGTTTGCCTCAAGCTCTGGTCTCTTTGGGGAACTCCTCATGTCGACCTCTTTGGCCACGTTCCTCTCGAGGAGACTGGAAGTCTTCTGTTCAGTGGTAGAAGATCCCAGAGCTCTAGCAGTAGACGCCTTCCTACTAGATTGGTCTCAGGTAGACGTTTACGCATTTCCCCCATTCAAGATTCTGGGGCAAGTACTCAGGAAGTTTGTGACTTCAAAGGGGACAAGAATGACCTGATAGCCCCCTTTTGGCCAGCTCAAGAATGGTTTCCAGAGGTACTGGAGTGGATAGTAGACTTCCCCAGATCCCTTCCACAAAGGAGGGATCTTCTCAGACCAACCACACTTCGAGAGGTTTCATCTAAAACCTCCCCGCTCTCGCTCTGACTGCCTTTCGACTATCGAAAGACTTGTCAGAGCGAGAGGCTTTTCTAGTAAAGCAGCAAGCTCGATCGCTAGAGCCCGGAGAACTTCCACTATCCGGGTTTATCAATCCAAGTGGGAAGTTTTTAGAAGGTGGTGTAAGTCAAAGAAGTTGTCCTCCTCCAGTACCTCTGTAGCAGAAATAGCTGATTTTCTGTTATTTCTGAGGGAAGAATCGCAGCTCTCCGTAGCCACGATAAAGGGCTATAGGAGTATGCTATCGGCCGTCTTTAGGAATAGAGGCCTAGATTTGGGAAACAATAAGGACCTGCATGATCTGATTAGGTCATTTGAGACCAAGAAGTATAGAATGACTTCTCCCCCTAACTGGAATCTAGACGGTAGTACTGAAGTTCTTGACTTCAGAGAGATTTGAACCCCTACATTTGGCCTCGTTTCGGGATATAACGAGAAAATGTTTATTCCATTTTGTCACTGGCAACGGCAAAAAGGGTTAGCGAACTGCACGCCCTTAGTGACAAAGTCGGGTTCAATATAGATTCAGCCATCTGTTCTTTCAAGGAATTATTCTTAGCGAAGAATGAAAATCCTTCGAAACCCTGGCCGAGAAACTTCGAAGTAAAAGGATTATCGGGTCTCGTCGGCAGGGAACCGGAGAGGTCTCTTTGCCCAGTAAGGGCATTAAAGTTTTACTTAAAGAAAAAGGAACAGTTGGGAGGTTCTAGACAAGGCCTGTGGTGCTCAGTGAAGGATCCATCAACGACCCTGTCTAAGAATGCATTAGCCTTTTTTGTCAGGAACGTAATTATGGACGCTCATAAGGCTTGCACGGACGATTCCTTAAAACTCCTAAGAGTAAAAGCTCATGAGTGAGAGCAGTGGCAACGTCTCTCTCTTTTCAGAGAAATATGTCGCTGAAGAATATCTTGGAAGCGACATATTGGAGATGTAATTCTGTGTTTGCGGCTCACTATTTGAAGGACGTGCGTGTGACCTATGAAAAATGTTTTTCATTAGGTCCTTTTGTGTCTGCGGGCACAATCCTGGGTACAGGAGCTTACAACAATCCTAAAATAGATTAGTTCTAGACTTTCTTTCTGAACAAGTGCAGTTGTTGCACGTCCAGTCACTTTCAGTTCAGTAAGGAACTCTTGTGAATAATTGTAATAGAAAACCTTAAATATCGATAGTTTCTAGTTTCTTTGAACAAGTGCAGTGTCGCACAAGCGTCCAGTCACTTCAGTTCGTAAGGAACTCGTGTATCTTGTAATAGAAACCTTAAATATGATATGACTTTCTTCTGAACAGTCATTGTCGCACAAGCGCCATCACGTTCAGTAATGGAAACTCTGATATCTTGTAATAGAAAATTTTTTTTTTAAATTATGTGTACTTGTGCATTGTGGTGTGAGTTACGGTTGTTGCGAAGAGTTGGGGATAACTCTGAGCAATTTTTAATACTAACATGGTGGTTAGGATCATGGTGGTCGGGATTGATTGTTTGCTCCTTAATAAGGTGTGTTTGTCATGTAAGTGGATCAGCACCATTGACAAAGTCCTTTCAGGCTCTGCCGAGTAAGTGGATAAGACCCCTTCGGCAGACCCACAAGAATTCTTGGCCATAGATCACATATCTCGCTAAAGTTTCTTGAGGTGATGCAGACTACGGGGAAAACACCCACGGAGTCTACCACCTATCAGGTAGGAACCAAGGTTTTTAATTTATACCTACAACAGATGTTGTTTACCTGTCTATTCTAGTAGTAGCTGTCTCTTACCCTCCACCGAAGGGTGCCAATCAGCTATGTATATATCTGACAGGTAAGTTGATTGTATGAAATGATATTGTTATAATACAATAAAGTTTCATACATACTTACCTGGCAGATATATACGATTAGGGCCCACCCAGCTCCCCGCAAGGAGACAGGTGAAGAGAAAATATATGAGTAGAAAACGGGATTGGTTCCTAGTCCTGCCACCCAGGGCAGGCCGGTAGATCACCTGACCTACTGTAGCGAGTGGCGCGAAATTTGAATTTCTGTCGGGGACGACGGAGTCTTAGCTATGTATATATCTGCCAGGTAAGTATGTATGAAACTTTATTGTAATTATAACAATATCATTTTTCGATTACGGCTAAGAAGGCTCTTCAAAGAATTGATACGTGGTTGAAGGAAAAGAGGGAAGCGGGCAAGACTGTGTTCTCTTTCCCTCCAGCCAAATTGGCATCGAAGTCCGGAATTTGGTATGCGACGGGGGAAAATCTCGGCCTGGGAGTTCCTGCCTCCTCCCAGGGGGATTTTTCCAACATTGTTGACAGTTCCCGCAGACATGCTTTGAATTCGGCTAAAGTGTGGTGGTCTCCATCAGAGTTAGATCATCTCTTGAAAGGGATTTTCCGGACTTTCGAGGTTTTCAATTTTCTTGATTGGTCCTTGGGGGCTCTGGGACAAACAGTGGAAAATAATGAATCAACGGTTTCTCAACTCCCAAGCAGTATTATGTCCGCATGGACAAAGCCTTAAGGGATGGCGAACGAATGAGTTAGCATCCTCTTTTTTCACCGCAGGAGTTTTAAAGAAGAGGTCACTCCTCACCTGCTCTTTTGCTGCTAAGGGCGTTTCTAACGCCCAGAAATCCGAAATTGGTTTTATTCCCCACTTTCGGATCAGTTATTTCCTGCGGATATTATCAATGATATTTCGCTTTCCCTAACTCAGAAGGCGACGCAGGATCTGTTAACTTCTTCGGTAAGAAAATTTTTACCCACCCAAACAAGGTGGTTAAGAAGACGCCTAAGGAATCAAGACAAGCTAGTCAGCCCTTTCGAGGCAAGTCCTTTTCTCGTCCTTCCTTCAGAGCAAGAAGAGCTCCGTCCAAGAGGGGTTCGAAACCCAGTAGTAAACAATGAACAACAAGTCCTTCAGACATCAGTAGGTGCCAGCTCCAGAAGTTTTGGGAGATTGGCAAGAAAAGGGAGCAGATCCTTGGTCGTCAAGGTGGCCAAAGAAGGTTACAAAATTCCTTTTCTGAAGAGACCATCTCTTGCGACATCGCCAAGAGAGCTTGGAGCTCACTACAGCGATCCAGGGAAACAAGAAGCACTACAAGAACAAGTACTTTCTATGCTCAAGAAAGGAGCAATAGAACCTGTTCTGGATCACTTATCTCCGGGATTTTACAACCGGCTGTTTTGTTCATGAAACTTACCTGTCAGATATATATATAGCTGTATTTTCTGAAGTCCGACAGAATTTTAAAAACTTCCGACACACGCAGTGGTCGGCCAGGTGGTTAGTACCCATTCCCGCCGCTTGGGAGGCGGGTATCAGGAACCATTCCCATTTTCTATGCATAATTTTTCTGTCGCTGGTGCTGAAAACACCTGTTTTCAGTACCTCCGTCTTAGGATTTTGGAAACTTCATTGCCGCTAAGTATCCTAATTGTCTTTTGATTATATTTACTTGGATTGTGGGATTTGTGGCTAGGCATACGCTATCTTAAATGATTTGAATTTGATTCATTTTTGCATACATAAAATCTGAATCTAGTTAGGCTAGTTTCAGACGGGGTTGTCCTGCAAAGATAGGGTGTGGCTACCGAAAGCTTCGGTAGATCCGCACTTGGTATGTACGAGGGGTATGGGTCTTGCTTCTTTGTTGAGATTTGTCATGTAAAGGAGTGTGAGACTTTTGTCTATTCCGTAAGGAAGACGTATGATTCGTATGTACGCAATTAATCAGTAAACATGTCTAATTCCGTAAGGAAGAACGTATGATTCGTATGTACGCAATTAATCAGTAACAAAAGTCAGGTAGTGAACTTGCTAACCTTCCTGTAGACTTTATTTTGCCTAACCCTGTAGTATGGCCTACGGGCTATGAATATGTCTACGAGAGGTGCTCGCTCTCTTCATTGCTGTGAAGTGCTACTTCTGTAATTGTTACTCCTAACCCTGCAGTGTTGCCTTCAGGCCCTAAGCAGTGTCTGTAGAGGAATTGCCCTTTCTCTGATACTCTTTCGATTCGTAACTTAGAATCGAAAGTGCTTGCTTTAGAGAGTAAAAGTGAAGTGCAGAAGTGCAGTGATACCCCTTGTGTAGTGGAGGGTGCGTCAGATCGGCCTCGTTTCGCCTCTAGGCCGGGACCTCTGCTTGACTCCCACCCAGGACCCGGGGAGGGAGCATGTCGAAAGCCTAAGGAGGGTTACAAGGAACCCCCACCGATCTGGCGTGCCTTCGGCAGTTTCTGATGAAAATCCCCAGACTGCCAAAGTGCGTGCGCTGTGCACGAATCCTGAAAGATTGCCTTCTCGTCCTCCGAAGCGTCCTCCCCATGCAGGGGTTGGAGCTTTCGGAAGGACTCGCGCCCTCTAAATAGAAGCTTTATAGAAGAGGACGCTTCACGTCCTCTCTCTCTCTCTCGTTATGCGTTTCAGTGAGAAGTAAGAAGGCGAACGTTGCCTGAACTCGTGTCGTCTTTCCACCGAGAAATACGTAAAGAGTCATAGTAGCAGGAAGCTTTGAGAGCGGACGCCGGACGCTCGGATGGACTCCAGGCGCGCGCGGGTGCACGCCAAGTGCGCGCCAGTGGACGCCGAGCGCGCTCCAGTGGACGCCAGACGCGTTCCAGTGGACGCCGAGCGCGCGCCAGTGGACGCCGAGCGTGCACCAGCGCACGCCAGGTGTGTCGCCTGGCTGAATGTTTCTGTTGAACTCTTCAAGCTCTTGTTTCAGATATGGGCCTAAAGAATGTTTACCTCTACCTCCGGTGATACCTTCTACCTCACCTGCAAAGAATGTGAAGTAGGCAGTGCTTCGGAGGAAAGTTTAAAGTGACAGACAACTTCTTCTTCGAAAAACCAGCAAGACATCGGGTTTCGTGAATTCAAGAGGTCTCTGTCAATTAATTTTGCTTTCGCATAGGTGGATGGAGTTAAGGAAAGCTCAAGGGAAGATCTCGTTTGCTCTACCGCAACCTTTGCCATTCGGCCAATAAATTTAAGTTGCCACTACCGCAGTCAAGACTTTGCGATAAGGCAGTTACGGGTTATGTAAGGCTCGATGTCCTGCACGTCAGGACTCTCGGCAACGTTCAGTGGGATTCTTGCAAAGGCACTCATCAAAAGGACGTTCTTCAGGAAAGCGCAAGACAGGACTTCCTTTGCCATACTGCCAATAAATTTTAAGCTTTAGCAGGCATTAGTTGTGATACGGAGAGGAAGCTGGTTGGAGAGTTTCTTCCTCTTCCCAGGATAATTTTGCAAGCTTTTTAGCCCATCTGAAAGGGTTTTTCAGATGATAGATTTTGTTAGTTTCTAGTCGGGACTACGCTGCCGAATTGAACATCGTCGTTCTACCTGCCGTAAGCCAGTCTCTTAACAGGATTCTTGCCCCTTCTCGTTTGAGACGGGAATCGAAAAAAAATAAATGCTTCCCCGACTCCGATGGATACGTTTTGTCAAGTCAGTGACTTTCCCCATTGACAATATACTTTCGTTTTGTCAAGTAAGTGGGTATCCCTCATTGACAAAAACTATCTCTTTGTCCCGAAAGGGTTAGTTCTCATTGACAAACATCTCATTAACTTGATATTGCGTAAGCGAATAAGCTCTTATTGACAAGATTCGGAAGAGCTCTCATTCGTCATTCGCAGACTCGTACAAGAAATAGACTTGTAGACTACGTCAATGAACGCTTATGTCAGTAACATAAGAAGCTTGAGCTGACTGCTTCGATTCTCTTAAGTTTTGTTCATGAAACTTGCCTGTCAGATATGTATGTAGCTGTATTTCCGAATTCAGCTATATATATGTCTGCCAGGTAAGTATGAACAAACTTTATTGTGATATAATTTTCATATTTTGCCTTGCGTTATTTTACTTCTGGTTGGTTCAAGTCATATACGCTTGCGTAGTTACCTCTTCGGATGGCAACCGAGAGGTCTATTGTCTATTTTAAGGACATTAATCGTTACTCCCTGCAGCCTTCCAGGAGTTTCCGATTATCTTTTACCGTTGTATGGTAGTGTTCTGACGACACAAACGCATTATATATTTAGCGTTTCTGTTTCGCTTAAATATACCAGCTTGAGAGTCTTTCGGCTCAAAAAATAACAGACCTATTTCTTCGTAGAATAGGGTAGCTGGCAACCCAGACATAAAGTTAAGAGACGATGTTCGTAAGCTGCTGGCTGCTGCTGTCACGCTGTGTCTGTCTTCCAGTCCAACCGAGCCAGTAACAGATCGGGCGCTGTCATGCGCCGTAGGTTACGTCTCTCTCTCCTGCGGATTGACTGACTAACCGTATCTCTGTGCTGGCGGTTACGTCTCTCCTGCGGGATTGACTGACTAACTGTAACTCTGCCCTACAATCACGGACTTTAGCCTAAGATTGAGGGATTTCTTACGTGATGAATAAACGTTGCATTCGTTTTTGCCTTACTATGTTCAACAGAGTTATCTCTTATCCTTTCGGTGCTCGTTACCGCACGGTATAGAACTACGAGTCTACCGCAACATTGCACTTTTATATGCTCTCCTGCTTAGGCAAAGCGCAGCCTTTTATTAGGGAAGTAAGCAGTACCTATCGGGGAGGGAATGGATGAGCTTGCTGGGGACCATTTCCTTCCTGAAGAAGTTTGTTTCCCCGAATAGACTGCAATTCAGACCACAGTTTTTTCCTACCGGAAACTGAAATATTATTCAAGATCTAGGAATGATTCTGAACATCTCTCAGTGCGTTTATCACCTGAGGTGATAGAAAGAAGGTGCCGGACATCTGGATAGGGTTTCAGATGTCCTGGGATCTTAATCTGAAAGAAGTAAAAGCGATTCGGTAGTCCCTCCAGTCCTCGTAACGAGTTTTGGGAACCATGGTCCAGATCAACTCGATATTCCACAGCTCTCTCATATCTTAAGAAGTATCTTCTCTCGGTCCCTGTTCGAGTTACGAGAAAAGCTATTATAACAAACAGGCGTAGAATGTAACGATCCTCTAGAGGTTCGTTACCGGATTGCGAAAGTCCGTACGAATCGTCTCGATCGACGGCAGCAACTATTGACTTCCGAGTGGGAATCTTTCTTTAGAAGTAAGTTGAGAGTTGTGGAGACTTTAGGGACGCCCTTTCATTCTTCTCTTCGATATGTTGAGGACGAAGAGGCTTCTTCTTCTCTGCTCCCTTATTCTCGATCCGGGATCGGTACCATTAAACGCCATCCTATGATATTGAACGGGGATGGATATTTAGTCTCTTTTCCCTTTTTTCAATCGCTTAGGAAATGTAATAAGAGGATTTATGACGTCACAGGAGCGACAATGACGATGATCGCCCCATGTTGGCCTTCAGGATCCTGGATTCACAGAGGTCACATACTTCCTAGTTCACTTTCCAAGGACCTTTTCCGAGAGAGTCGGTCTACTCTAACTCGAAAGGTACCTAATAACCTCTCCGCTCTGAGTCTTGACTACGTTCAGGCTATCGAGATGTTGACAGGAATCAAGATTACCGTCTTCCATTTCCGTCTGAAGAATGGGATAAGCTGGCAGTCACAACTATTAAAGAATACGCAAATATGTTGTTGACGGCCTTTGGGCTCAGAGATTTGCGTCTGTCAAACAACAAAGCCCTTCACGATCTTTGAGTTCTGTGGAATCTCGAACCTCGCTCACCATCTACTTTTTGTCTCACCTGTTTTCTCGGAGTCAGACATCGTGCGAGATCAGGCGACATATATAGCCCTGAGTTTCTTGTTGACGAAGTCGGTTGCGTTTATACACCCCCGATGATCGTGTAACATGAGACCAGGTTGGACTGTCAGGCATTCTTCCTTCGGGACTGAATCGCCTTTTTGCTCCTCGGCTCCTTTCTCCTGGCACCAGAAGCTCGAGTCAGGAGTTGATTCGCTGACGACGTTGGGTTGCGTTGATACACCCCAAGGTTTGCTTAGATTGAACTCGCCCAGGCAGTCCAGACACGCATACCTTCAGCGAAGAATAGTGCCTTATGGGTCTTCAGGGTACAGCCTTGCTGTCCTTGATTCGTCTGACTGGTCAACTGGTCGGTCACCTGACTTTAGTACAGACGGACTGACTTGTGCATGTCCAGATTGAAGCTTTCAATATGGAACTTAGACGTAGTCTGAAGTTCTTGATGTCAAAGCATTCGAACCTCTCCTACCTGTTAACTTCTTGCATGTGATCAGGAAGGCCTTCTTCTAACCACCTAGATACGACAAAGAGGGTTAGTGAGATTTTAAGCCATCGTCACAAGTTTTGGCTTTAGAGAACACAAGGCGGTGTGCTCTCTAACCCTTCCGTTGTGGCCTAAGAATGGTAACCCGTTTTGTCCTTGGGCCAGGAGCTTGGAAGCAAGGATGGCACAAGTTAGTGGGCAGGAGCCAGAGAGAGTCCTGTGCCCTGTCGGGTCTCTCAAGTTTTATCTACATAAAACTCAAGAAAGTCTAAGTCAATCGGGCAATCTGCAGTGTTCCGAAAAAGACCAGACTTGCCCATATCGAAGAACAGCCTGGCTTTAGTGTTAAGGAGTTCTTTCAAAAATGCTCCTTCATTGTGTTTTGCACAAGATTTGAAATCTTTTATCTGAATGCTCACGAGGTGAGGGCGGCGGCCTCGGAAGCATTTCAAACAGAGCATGGCACTCAGCAACATCCTGTAGTACCATGTTTTAGCGAAGCAACTCTGTGTTCACTTCACACTCCCTGCGAGATGTGAAGATGGCATATGAGATCTGCTGCTCGCTAGGGCCATACGTGTCTGCAGACACAATCTTGGGGGCAAGAAGTACCACTCATCCTATCCTGTAGAAAATGGTTAGGAAGAGCTCTTAATTTAGTTGTTGAGTCGCCGACAACGGCGACTTCTTAACTCTTAAAGCCTTAGTTAACACACCTTAAACTTTGGCTAGGTTGGTCAGGTGGTGATATATATTTATTTTATATATATATATATTTTACTTCTTAGCCCTCATGGTATGGTCAATATGTCTAGTCACGTCGTGTCTCGCCCCTGTTGACAGATCATCTGGAGTGCACCAGCTATATAGGTCTCTACCTCGCTGGCAACTCTAGTAGCCACAAGCAGACTTACGTGGCAGTAACCACGAAGCCAGCTATGCTAAAAGGTGGAACCAAGATGTAAATCATCTGCATGCATTTGTTTCCCAAAATCCTTCTATTCTGTCCCTTCCCACCTCCAAAGGTGGGATTCAGCTATATATATATCTGACAGGTAAGTTTCATGAACAAAATGATATTGTTATGATACAATAAAGTTTGTTCATAACTTACCTGGCAGATATATATAATCAAGTACCCACCCACCTCCCCTCAGGGGACAGTGGAAATAAAAATTATGAATAGAAATGGGAATGGTTCCTGATACCCGCCTCCCAGCGGCGGGAATGGGTACTAACCACCTGGCCGACCACTGCGTGTGTCGGAAGTTTTTAAAATTCTGTCGGACTTCAGAAAATACAGCTATATATATATCTGCCAGGTAAGAATGAACAAACTTTATTGTATCATAACAATATCATTTTTAGTAGCGAAATCCTCGGGGGGATGGAGACCAGTACTGGACGTAAGTCAACTCAAACTTATTTGTGGAGAAGACAAAATTTACGATGGAGACGACCGATTCAGTACTGGCAGCGGTAGTCCAGGGGACTGGATGGTTACCCTGGACCTTCAAGACGCATATTTTCATATCCCAATTCATGCAGGATCCAGGAAGTACCTGAGATTTGTGATCCAGAAACAGGGTCTTTCAGTTCAAAGCCCTCGCTTTGGACTGGTGCACAGCCCCACAAGTTTTACAAGAGTGATGGCAAGCGTGGCGAAGGCTACACATTCTAGGAATAAGAGTGTCTCTATACCTGGACGATTGGCTCATAAGAGCCCAATCAAGAAAGCAATGTCTGGAGGACTTAGAAATGACGTTAACATTAACGAAAGAGTTAGGGCTGATGGTGAACTTAGAAAAGTCGAATATGACCCCCAATCAGGAGCTAGTTTATTGGGGATTCCGATCTCCTCAGTGACTTTTCGGGCTTTTCAGTCTCCCAACAGACAAGAGCAGTGCATCCGGAAAGTTCAAGCCTTTCTAGAGAAAGAACAATGTTCGGCACGAGAGTGGAGAGCTTACTGGGGACCCTCTCGTCCCTGGAACGGTTCGTTTTCTCTAGGAAGGCTTCACATGAGACCCTACAAATATTTTTGAACCAAGTCTGGCCAAGAAAATCGTAACCAGATTCCTTCCTGTTTCGAATTCCTCGCAAGATCAAAGAGGATTGCGGTGGTGGCTAACTCAGGGGAGTTAGCGAAGGGAGCGTCGCTCCAGCAAAAGAACCCAGACCATGTATTGTTCTCAGACGCGTCGGCGCAGGCTGGGGGAGCGACTTCGGACATCAAGAAGTTTCAGGGTCGTTGGAGCAAGGAGGAAGCGGCTTGGCATATAAACAGGAAGGAACTGATGGCGATTTTCTTGGCTTTGAAAGAGTTCAACGCGGTGATTCGCAACAAGGTGGTGCAAGTCAACGCGGACAATACCACAGCTCTGGCGTACATCCGCAAACAAGGAGGGACACATTCAATCTCTCTTTGCAAGCTTGGCGGAGGAGATCCTTCTTTGGGCAGAGAAGGAAAACGTAACCCTTCCCTCACCAGATTCATTCAAGGGGAGAAGAATGTGAGAGCGGACCTGTTGAGCAGGGAAGGTCAACTTCTATCAACAGAATGGACTCTTCATCTAGAAGTATGCCAGAGTCTGTGGAAATTATGGGGTCGCCAGTGGTGGACTG
The DNA here is from genome assembly GCF_015104395.2 of Macrobrachium nipponense. Taxonomy (NCBI): domain Eukaryota; kingdom Metazoa; phylum Arthropoda; class Malacostraca; order Decapoda; family Palaemonidae; genus Macrobrachium; species Macrobrachium nipponense. The sequence continues at coordinate 44,150,533 of NC_087211.1, read as the reverse complement.
TTTGCGACAGCAATGACAAAGAGATTGACGACTTATTGCTCTCCAGTCCCAGACCGTCAAGCAGTCGCAGTAGACGCCTTTCTTCTAGATTGGACGGGCCTAGACGTGTACGCCTTCCCCCGTTCAAGATATTAGGAAAGGTTTTGAAGAAATTCAGGGAGAGTCAAGGGACAAGAATGACTCTCATAGCGCCCTACTGGCCGGCCCGAGATTGGTTCACAGAGGGTACTGGAATGGACAATAGATGTGCCAAGGACACTTCCAGCAAGAGTAGATCTACTCAAACAGCCTCACTTCAACAGGTAGGCCACAAAGAACAACCCTCGCTCTGGGTTTGACTGCGTTCAGACTATCGAAAGACTTGTCAGAGCGAGGGGGTTTTCTAGAGAGGCGGCCAGAGCGGTGGCCGGAGCTAGAAGAGCCTCTACTATTAAGGTGTACCAGGCGAAGTGGGAAATCTTTCGTAAGTGTGCAAGAGTCGGAAGATTTCTTCATCCAGTACCTCTGTGACCCAAATTGCCGACTTCCTTTTATATTTAAAGAAGGAAATAGGATGTCAACTCAGACGATTAAAGGGTATCGTAGTATGTTGGCCTCAGTTTTTAGACATAGAGGTTTAGATATTACAAATAACTCTAGATCTGAGAGACCTCATAAGGTCTTTGGAACAAGGAAGGAACTCCAATACAAAGCGCCTTCCTGGAATCTCGATGTGTCCTGAAATTCTTAGGAACTAGTAAGTTCGAACCGATGGATCAAGCCTCGTTGAGAGATATCTCGAAAAAGACCATCTTTTTGGTGGCCTTGGCCACAGCTAAAAGGGTGAGTGAGCTGCAAGCAATTAGCAAACATATTGGCTGGAAACATGACAAGGCGGTTTGCTCATTTCAGGAGGGGTTCTTGGCCAAGAACGAGAATCCAGCTCACCATGGCCAAGGTCTTTTGAAATTATGGGTCTTTCAGATTTAGTAGGACAGGAACAAGAGAGAGTTCTTTTGTCCAGTAAGGGCATTGCGCTATTATATGGAGAAAACCAGTAAGATTAGAGGAACTTCAGAATCACTGTGGTGCTCTGTGAAGAATCCTAGCAGAGCAATGACCAAAAATTGCTATTGCCTTTTTCCTTAGGGAACTAATTAAAGATCTCATATGTTATGCCAAGAAGAAAATTTCGGCATCCTTAAGGTTAAGGCGCACGAAGTGAGAGCAGTAGCTACTTCCTTGGCTTTTAAAAAGAATATGGCCCTCAAAGTATCATTGAAACGACGTTTTGGAGGACTAATTCAGTGTTTGCAAGTCATTACCTTAGAAACGTCAAAACAACGTTTGACAATTGTCAAACGTTGGGTCCATATGTATCCTCAGAGCAGTATTGGGCAAAGGAAATTTCCACCCCATAAATTATAACATGCTAGGTATTTTAATGAAGTGGTGTTGTTTTTATGGTTGTCTGAGAGGGTTATTTCCTCTTCAGTCTGTGAAGTGTAGTGTTAGTTAGTTTGTGTGTTGGTTTCAGGTGGTCTAAACTTATCCTAGCATGAATGCCCGTGGTAAGAGAGGGCGTAGGGGTTTCCTGTCAACAAATTGTCCCGTCCAGTTGTCAGACCCTTGTAATTAGCTTCATCAACTAATAGGTCACGTCCTAGTTGGAAGCTACTAAGGTTTAGCAGGCTAAGAGGCAGGAAATGCTGAAAGTCAGCTACCTTAGCAGGTAAGGAATAACTAAGAGTATTTTGAATTTTAAATTTTAAAAAAAACTCTTACAATGTTGCTGTCTTTGACCCACCTCCAAATGTGTCAATCAGCTATATATATACCTGCCAGGTAAGTGTCATACATGAAAATGAGGTTATTATGATATAACAAAGTTTCATGTATACTTACCTGGCAGGTATATATAATTAAATTCCCACCCACCATCCCCTCAGAAGACAGGGTTCAGAGAAAAATCTGAGGAAAATGGGAATGATTCCGAGCACCAGCGCCACGGGAGCGGTGGCGATCACCTGAACTACAGTGATCTAGCGGTTGCCGCGAGTTTTGTTTTGAAAATTCTGCCAGTGCGAACAGAGAATATAGCTATATATATACCTGCCAGGTAAGTATACATGAAACTTTGTTATATCATAATAACCTCATTATATAATTAGATTCATTGACTAATAGCACTAGAAAAGTATGATATTAAAAAGCATAATGGATGTAATGTTTTTGGGTATAATCAAGAACAAAATTTTTGAAAGAGGGTAGCCTGCAGGAAAAAAAAAGGACCATTTTAGAGTCCATGCTAATTGCTCTTATTGTTAATCAGCTCTAGCAAAGCTTTTCCAAGTATACTAAGCTGCTTCTGTGTTGCTTCAGACAGCTTCATTTCTTTATATAAATCAAAAGTAGGAAAGTTAAAGCTCAATTTTCTTATTTTTAATTGTCACCTCATGTAGATATCTCTAGAGCACAGGCTCACTGACAGTGAGTTTTGCTTCAGAAATTTTAGTTTCGGAAATTTCTTATTAGGTACTTTTCAGGCTCTGCTTTTGATGGTAAAACCCATGTCAATGTTGCTTCAGCCAGTTTCTTGACATTTTTACGATTTAGCAAGAAAAAGGGTTCTTTTTGAATTATTTTTTTCATACAAGAATTACCTGTCAGATATATACATAGCTAAGACTCCGTCGTCCCCGACAGAAATTCAAATTTCGCGCCACTCGCTACGGTAGGTCAGGTGATCTACCTGCCTGCCCTGGGCGGCGGCAGGACTAGGAACCATCCCCGTTTTCTATCATATTTACTCTGTCGCCGGTGGTATCAACATTGTTGTTACTACCTCCTGACTGGAATTCGCTTTTCAAGACTTTATTGATCATCTTTATTGGATTTCTTGGTGACGTACTGGATCGTTGTTTTGGCATTCGCTACTGTGGACTGGATTTGACTTGCTTTTGATTTTTCTATTAGAATGTTCTGATTCAAGTGTTTAGTGTGAGAGTGTGTGAATGTAGGCTGCAAGGTGAGGATACGAAGGCTTCGGTTTGATCCTCACACTGTATGTCGTAAATGTAGGGGGTTTGACTGTTCTTTGGCTAACACCTGTATTGAGTGTGAAAAGTTGGATGCTAATGAATGGAAGACTCTAACTTCTTACTTGAAGAAGTTAGAGAGGGATAGGATTAGACGGGCTGCACAAAAGAGTGTGAGTACAAGGCCTATTGAGCCTTTTTCTGAGTCTAACTCTCCTTTTATTAATGAATATGATTCTCCCATATGTATCTCGAATCCTCACAGGCTTTGCATTCGGATTCGGCTTCTGAAATCGCCAATCTGAAGGCTACTCTTCGTAAAATGAAGACAAAGATGGCGGCCATGCAAGGTAAGGCTAGTGATTGTGAATTACTAAGTGAAGTGATTGTTACCCAGTGTTGTGGAGGGGGGCGGTCTGACCATCCCTGCGATGCTCCCAGGCCTAGACCTCTTCCAAACTCACAAATACCCAGAGGAGTAGGAAAGTCGAAAGTCGTACGGAGGTTGTGGGAATCCCCAACGGTCAGGCGTCCCTTCAGCAGGTTCTGTTTCGTACAGTCTGCTCAGGACCGCTCAAATAGAAGCGTCCTACGAGATTGTTTCTCGTCGCCGCCGGTTCTCCTTCACCTAAACGAGGGTGGAAGGACTCGGATCTTTCTAGGCCACTGAAAAGGCATTGGAAAGAGCGCGCGTCGACTCGAGCCCGGAGCGCTTCTCGGAGGAAGCTCTTCTTCTATCAAGAAGGCTAAGCTGTTTCGACACCTCCTAGAGATGTATTTGATGATCGCACTCCTTTGAGTTCTCCTGCTTCTTCTATTGAAGAGGACGCTGGGTGGCTTCCAAGAGGATTTTGCTGGCAGTTCAAGAGCAGATTGCCTCTTTGGTGGGAGTTCTTTCAAGGGATCCCCTCGCAAGAAGGACGCTAGACTTCCTATTAAGAAGTCTCGTCTTCTTTCTCAGCCAGACGTGAAGCGTCCGCCAGACATAGGACGTCTTCCAGGCAAGAAGAGGCGTACAAACGTCAGGATCTTTCCGAGCGAGTTGCTCGAGATCAGGATACGCTCAGGCCTGAGGCACCAGCCAGGCGCGAGGCGCCAGTTAGGCGTGAGGATTCAGCCAAGCGCGAGGCGCCAGCCAAGCGCGAGGATTCAGCCAGGCGCGAGGCGCCAGCCAGGCGCGAGGCGCCAGCCAGGCGCGAGGAGTTGCGTGAGGCGCCAGACAAGCGCGAGACGTCAGCCAGGCGCGAGATGCCAGCCAAGCGTGAAGCGCCAGCCAAGCGCGAGGCGCCAGACAAGCGCGAGGCGCCAGCCAAGCGCGAGGAGCTTTTCAGGCGCGAGAAGTCAAGCAGACGCGAGAGACTTCTTTTAGACGTGAGAGAGAGCAGTTCACTCTATGAGCCCCTCTCCTAGTAGGAGTTTGTCACCAGTAGAGAGAGAAACGGGACGAAGGATCCTCTCGTTTTTCAGGCCGATTCTCCACAAGGTGTAGAAGGAGATTCGGAAGAAGAGGGGTGACGGTAGAGAAGGAGTCTCGAACTATAAAGTTCTGACTGACCTTCTTTTACGGGAATACGGAGATTCTTTAACTCCTGCCGCTCCTCCTTCGCCTCGATCACTGTTTTCGAGTGCGATTGTGCCTAAGTCTTCGTCGGTCTTGAAGATGAGACCTACGATCTCTATGAAGAGAGCGCTTCAGTCCTTAGACAAATGGATGTTGTCTAAGAAGGATCTGGGCAGAACTACCTTCTGTATGCCTCCAGCCATACTTTCTGGCAAGAGAGGTTGGTTTTCTGGTACCGAACTGGGGAGAACATCGGGCCTTTCTCTCCAGCGGCAGCCGAAGCAGACTTTTCAACCTTGGTTGACTCGTCAAGGAGACACGCTTTGAATGGAGCTTGCGTGTCTTGGGC
>NC_087211.1:44131186-44133686 GCF_015104395.2 Macrobrachium nipponense | reverse complement strand
AACTCTTCACCATTTACAACAGAGAGAAAGAAAGAAACCGCCTGAAAATTAGTATACATCGGTAAAGAAAAGTATGACTTTAATAAGTACATGATATATTGCAATATACTGCTAGCCACCATATTATATATATTATATATATTATATATATATATATATATATGGTGTATATATGTGTGTGTGTGTGTGTGTGTGTGTGTGTGTGTGTGTAGGAAAAAAAATAAATACATTTAAATAAACAAATATATATTTATATATATTGTTGTGTGTGTAGGAAAAAAAATAAATATTTAAATACAAAAATATAATTATAAACAAATATATATATATATATATATATTTATTTATTTGTTTATTTAAATGTATTTATGTTTTTTTCCTACAGGCCATGTGAACGAATTGCTGATGCTATGGGGATGACTCCGAACGCTGTCCGAGTGTTGGTGAGCCGTGGAAAGAATCCTCATCCACCTGAAACACCCCCCTGCATCATCAAATACGTCGCCTCTGGTCTTTGACAACTTCACCGTTGGTTCCATTAGGAGACATGTGCACAGCATGTTTGCTGCTAAGCGATTTTTCACTATTGCCACTTTAGCGGAAGAACTTAAAATGCTAAATATCATTCCTGTAGAAACATCTGAGAAGGCGGTATGGCGAATCCTCCATAACGTGGGTTTCCAGTACAAAACATCCCAGCGGAAAATGTACCTAAGGAAAGAAACTTTGGACGTCGTTAGCCGCCGAGTTGATGCTCTACGATCCCTCCAGCAACATCGTGATGAAGGAAGAGAAGTGTATGTCGATGAGACGTGGTTTACGACGAGAATGCAACATAGCAAGGAGTGGGTGGACACCTCTCAATCTGTCACCAGTGCCACCTACAGCCGGCAGGTGCCACCAGGAGAAGGAGAGAGGTTTGTGGTGGTAGTAGGTGGTACAGCTAAAGGTTTTGTAGAAAATTCATTTTTATGCTTCCCTGCGAAAAATAAAACCGGCGACTACCATGGAGAAATGAATTCAGAGATATTTATTCGGTGGTTAACATCACAGCTCCTGCCGTCGCTTGATGATCCTTCGGTGCTGGTGCTAGACAACGCCCCATACCATAGCCAATTGACAGGAGATAGCCGATGCCCAACAACAGCTACAAAAAAGGAGGATTTGGTTAACTGGCTCAGGTCTCGAAAAATACAGCATCCAGCTCACGCAACACGCACTGAGCTTCTAAAGATATGCAGGGGCAACCGGCCGAAACCAGTTTACATTGTGGATAATATAATCCGTGAATGGGGCCATGAAGTGGTTCGCTTGCCCCCTGCCCATCCTGAGCTCAACGCCATCGAGCAGGTGTGGGGATGTATGAAACGACAGGTGCACTCCTCGTTGCAGCGGTTTACCCGTGCTGATCTCTGCCAGGCTTGAAGAGGCCATGCTTGCTGTAACAGGGGAGACGTGGGCTGGCGCTGTCAGGAGATCAAGATATTTTGAAGATGATTACTGGCTTTCAGATAATATTCAAGACAGTATAGATCCGGTCATCATCAACATTTATAGTGACGAGGAAAACGATCTTTTCCTTGAGACTGATGATGAGTAAAATGTTTAAGTGTCCATTTCTTGGTTTTTTTTTTCATCCCTCATATATCTATGCTTTCCAGCAATTGGTGATAACATTATTTTGGAAAAAACAAGCTAATGAATACTTTGATACGAGTATATCAGCTTGGCATGTTAGACAATGTCAATGGATTTCTCAAAGTAAGGTTGATTGGTTCATTAATTGAAGTCTGGTATAATTCCAGTGACAAGTCGCAATGATATTTGTCACATACCTTTTAAGTAACAAAAATACGTACTGGTAACTTATAACGTAAATAAATATATAAAACTATAGGTTGAAATATAATAAATCTTATGTATGTATGAACACACACACACACACACACACACACACATATATATATATATATATATATTATATATATATATATATATATATATATATAATTATATATATATATATATATATATATATATATATATATATATATGATTTAAAAATTTTCAAATGGCCGACGTCAATGCCCTTATATAAAACATCTTTTAGAAGTCTACCTTCTAAGGAATTCAAGCTACTCTCTCTGGTGAAATTGATATGTTAAATTATATCAAACAATGCTCTGTGTCATTTTCTTCCTGGCAATTGATGTATCGAGTAACCTGTGTTGTATGGAAGAATGAGTCCTACGGCTTAACCTAAAGAAAACTATTTCTATTGCTTTACCAACACTCGCTTGAAGTGCGAAGTGTAGGGTTAGCATGGCTTCTTTCGTCTCCTGTCATAAGTCTCATTCTTGATCTTCAATGTAAGTGAGTGGGTAAGATATAAAAGGTTGGTCTTGTGTTTAGGTAAAGTCTAAAGTCACGAATCACATTACCAGGTATGCTGAACTTTTACTGACAAAGAATTTCGTATTGCTTGGGGTAGGTGGTCATA
>NC_087211.1:44121186-44126186 GCF_015104395.2 Macrobrachium nipponense | reverse complement strand
AACATACATCCCAATATCCTCTACATTGCCTCACTATCAATTCTGTCATGAGATCTCTATAGTTTCAAGTATGTCACATACAGCATTTTTTCTTCACTTCAAACTTCTCCTATCACTGTTTCAAACCAAGCTGTTCTTCCCCTATCAAACATTCTGTTATGAGTCTCACCCTCTCAACCAGAAGCCTAGCATAGCATACACCTTCCCTGGTATACTAAGCAGTTGTCCCTATAAATCTCAAGTCTTTTTTGTCAATTTACCCCATACATGAAACAACAAAGATTCCTCTCACTCATTCTTTTTTAACCTGTCTTATGAAGCTCTCTTGCCATGTTATCTTTACATCAGAATTTTTTATCTTTCCTTTCCAGCTCGAAATTCTAACTGTCTTTAATTTCACTTCAAGCAAATAATGATCAAATATACTTCCAGCCACCCCTCTTTTTTCCACTACATTACTATTATCATAGGAAATGCAAAAATATGAATATAGAACCATCTTATGAGTCCATTGCCCTGCAAGATTAATTTCCACAGAATGAAACAGAACTGTGTTATAAGTATGAAGCACAGGAAGAATAAAATAATAGGGAATAACAGATAATTAATGGTGAATAAACAAATAAGTAAATGCCTACAAACACAGATGCACAAACAACAAAATGTCAGAAACTCAAGACAATGGTGGCTGGCGTGTCAAAGCAATATAATGGGCCCTTAAACTCGTGTATATCATCATTAACGGCATTAATGTCGATAATATTATCTTCGTAATGGTGTTCACTGGTCTCCGGAAGATACCTTGTGAAGGTCCATGAAGCGTCCATAAAACTGGGGACGTTTTTATGTACAATAATTTCCTCCTTGATCCAGCAATTCAGAACTTTGATAATGTAGCGAAAGCTGTCTTGTTATTCTCTTTTTTGGAGAAATAGCATTTCTTAATGGAAAATTCTGAACATGAAAATAAACGAACCTCACAAAACTGAAGGAAAAGGTGCAAAAACGAGGACTTTAGACTTTAAAGCAGAGACAGGTCTCCTTTGGGAGAGACGGATGACTCGGCAACAGCCTCCTTTACGATTTTATCACTATTTTTTACGATTTTATCACTGTTTTATGTTTTATTGATTACCACTTTCATTCGTGATGTCTTCGCTTGCTAGGTTTTGGCAATAGAGATTTTGCTTCCCTTTTATTAATTCTCTTTTTTTGGTAGGTTCTTAATTTGGCTGACAATGAAATGTTAATATTCGTATTTCCTTTTGCTTTGTAATTGAAAGTGGACTATTAAGAAAGTGTAAAATTGGCCCATAAATTTAGCTGAGGCTCATATGAATAGGATGTCTTGTGTATCTATATTTTAATACATACGTGTTTATATATAGTACACGCATTATATATATGTATATATATATGTGTAAATAGCCACACGAAAGGTGAAAAATGAAAGACCAGGTATATACCAAGCGCTTTCGTGTATTGCGTACACTTCTTCGGGGTACAAAGTAAAATAGATAAATAGAAACACAAACAAGAAAATTTCACAAAACAAAGATCAAAGCCCTTTACAAGCAAACAATCATTACAAATTGTCACTACCAAACAAGTAAGAAAACTTTAAAAGTGCTTAAGAACTGAAACTGCAACTAGTATAACAGGCTGTTTGCTAAAGGGTGACATTGTATTTTCCTACAATTCTATAAACTAGCTAACTATCTAATTTAAAAAGACCTGAACTCAGATTCAGAAGTTGATTGTTAAAATGCCTAATAAAGGCAGATTCAATTATGTTTCTTTTTACAATATGGTTAAAAAAATTACCTCAGATGAATTTACGTACATATTGGTCACGTGCTGTTTGGTGACTTATTGCTGCATATAAATATGCATATATACATATATACATTACATATATAAAATATATACACATGTATATATATAAATTTGTATATATACAGGTATATTATGCATATACATATATATACTACGTATGTCTGTGTGAACAGAAAAGGGCATATGTAGAATGGGATTGAAATTAACCCAATTCACATTTCCATCCAAACAAAAGAATGATTGGAAACCAAACAAACGAGGCACTTCGAGGTACAACCACTTTTTCCACCTAAAGTCGTCTGCGTGAAGACCAAGACTGTCTCACATAATATTCTCTTCCATCTTCCAACCCCATACCGAAGTACACACACAATAAAGCATACAAGTTCACCACTTTCCTTGTTTTCACACCTCCAACTCAACATACAGCATACAAGTTCACCACTAATAAACTAACCATCCTCTCTCTCTCTCTCTCTCTCTCTCTCTCTCTCTCTCTCTTTCTCTTTCTCTCTCTCTCTCTCTCTTTCTCTCTCTCTCTCTCTCTCCTTTCTAACACCCCCTCTACTCTCTCACTTCCTCTCCATCTCACTCTCTCCCTTTCCTGTCAGGATAATTCCTTCAATTCCAATGCAGAACATTTTTGACATTTTATGTTTACCCCTTTCTCAACCCCCCATTCCTATCAGGGCTGAACTTGGACTTCAAAGGTATATCGAGTGTCACTATTCATCTCAGCAACCTCGAAAACTATGGATTAGACCCTAATATCCGGCGTTTTCAGTTATTTTTACATGTCACCCACTTCCATCCCTACCCCCATTGGTGCTAATGATGTCTTACCCACACAGTATTCTTTTCCAGATAGTAAGTTATATCCATATCGAAAGGAGGTATGATAAACCCATAGAGTTTATTTAGTTATTAAATCTACGGGTAGAACCAGCCCTGTTTGGTCAATGTGTTCCAGAGTTATACTGGAACATAAACACATGTACAGACCATCTTAATTAATATATATATTATATATTATATATATATATATATATTATATATATAGATAGATAGATAGATAGATAGATAGATAGACTTATTAAAAACAGTCACACAACGAATTCTTAACTTTGTCTCCTAATATTTTTGGGCTATACACTAAATTCATATCCTTGAATTTCAAAACCTAAAATCAACTAAACAGGTTCTTTGCCCCAAACCATTTTAATTTTTCGAAATCCCCAATCTTGTATTCACTGGTAGCCCACAGGGTAAAGGATGGGACTTCATGTTGGTAATGTTTGTTCAATGTTTGATATGAGCAAAGTTCGTAATTTCCCCCTTTCATATTTCAAGATCCTGAAATGAAAACATAGTATAATATGATGCGAAACCCACAGGTTTACATTAAATACATGCCTACTGTATGTACTAGTGCTAATGATTGTGACCAGTATATATACTGAGTGCGCATTTGTGTGGGCACACGAGTGTATGTCTAAATGACTCGTTAATTTACAATTAATTTCCATCTTTATGCTCTCTCCTAGTTCCTTGTTGGACTAGTGGTTTGCATGTTCGCCTACCGATTCGGTAGTCGCGATATAACGGGGTTCAGATCCCACAACAAGCTGTAGGTCCCGTTGCTAGGTAACCAATTGATTCCTAGCCACGTAAAAATATCTAACCCTTCGGGCCAACCCTAGGAAAGCTGGTAATCAGCTCAGTGGTCTGGTTAAACTAAGAAACACTTAACTTTTCATGCTCTCTCCTACAGGACATTGGTGGATACGACTATGACAGGATCACCTTCAAGTGCGACATCGACGGGGAGATGGCCAGATTCATCTTCTACTCCCTGGAGTCTTCCCTCCCGTGTCTCCTGATGCCTTTAGGGTGTCTGAGCATCATCTATCAGATCTGGTCCAACATCAGAGCCCTCAGGAAAAATGGAGCGTAAGTCCCAACCTACGACAAAGAATGATGACCTGCTCTTTGGCATGAAGATGCCAGGTGTACAATTATGCCGAGTGTCTCAACTCTAAAACCACTGCTTTCATTTATTAATTATTGTTGATCAAATTGTGTAAAATTCATACAAAACTAACCAAAATACCAATAAACTATGAAACAAGCATACAATATGCCATGTGTGACATGATATGGTAACGGGTGGTTTAAGCATTTTATTAACTGAAAATCTAAACTGCTCCATATTAAAAAAAATTAATCGGATGATGAAAACAAATAATGGCAAATGCAGCAACAGTAATCAGGATTCACTTAAGCAATTGTAAACGGCGTTTTAGAGCCCTGTTACCGTCTTTTAATCATATATTAGCACTAGCATCCACAATGATGCCAGGAAAGCAAACCACTCTCTTGAGGGGGTATTGAGCACGCACGGGCTCTTGAGGAAAAACACGAAATTGATAAAATGGACCGTCCAACACTATCCAGTGATAACATTATGTTAAGAGGAACAAACAAATGTTTCTTATCGGATACGTTGCCCTAAACTTGCTAATATTAACCCCCCCCCCTCTCTCTCTCTCTCTCTCTCTCTCTCTCTCTCTCTCTCTGAGTGTGTGTGTTCATTTCCTTCAACGTTCTTTCGAAATGAGGTTCTTTCTGTCTGCCCCCATAAAACGAGTTAATTAGCCGAGCCATTTCTCTCTGTAAACGAATGTAGAATTAAATTATCTCTCTCTCTCTCTCTCTCTCTCTCTCTCTCTCTCTCACACACACACACACACACACACACACACACACACACACACACACACACACACACACACACACACAGTAGGTGCTCCTTCCTACGGTTTGTTGTTGTGAACCTGAAAATTTATTATTAAGAGTCTTTTTTTTTTTTTTTTTAGCCATAAAAGTCGAGTTCCTCCCAAAGGCCATTTATATATGTATACATTTTATATGCAAATGTGTGTGTATGTGCGCTATCTCTCTCTCTCTCTCTCTCTCTCTCTCTCTCTCTCTCTCTCTCCTGAAACACGAGCTAATCATGTAAGATGAATTATGTCCCAAATCAAGCCTTTCCCAGCAGAGGTTCCCGGATCCCTTTCACCATTTTCATCGTAATTTCTCCACCTGCGAATCTCTGTTAAAACACAATAACGCAAAGGACTCTCAGGCAATTAATTCATAACAGA
>NC_087211.1:44109864-44120686 GCF_015104395.2 Macrobrachium nipponense | reverse complement strand
GCTGCTGTCACCTGAATTCTTTTAAACACACATGCTTTCATTTCAGCAGTCTCTGTGAAAGCTCTTGGGAATCCCTTGAGAGGCGAAGTTTATAAAATCCATTCACGCCAAACGCCTTTAAAACACTTTCGTAAATCTGCCCTTCTATGCAGTCCCCGGTTTACGATGGGGTTCTGTTTTTGATGTCGAAAATTGTCGTAAGCCGAAACATCGCCGAAAATCGTCAAAAATACCAAGAAAACCTTACTTTTTAGGCTTTGGGTGAATCGGAACTATGTAAACTGCATTTTTATTGCGTTTTTCATAAAAAAAACATTAAAATATTGATTATTTTGCCTTTCGGAGTTATTTCTTCCATCTGATCGGAGTTGTAAGCATCGTAACTCCCTGGAACATGCGTTGTTAACCTGGAAATAATTTCTGATGAACGTAAATGAAAAGCGTCTTAACCCCGGAACATCATACACCGAAACCGATGTAAACTGGGGATTGCCTCTTGTTAGGCCATAGGGATCGGTCTGTTATATGGCAGCTTCCTTACGGTTGATTGCGGTATGAGTCAGTTGTGAAAGACGGTGTCGTAAGGTAGAATAAAGATAAAAATGTTGCAGGTAAAAAAGTAGAAAAAAAGTCACATTAATCTTGAACCCCAAGGGTAAATTTTAACCAGGTATGTATCCACGTATCCAGATTTGGGTCGTGTTTAGTACAAGCCTGTTTGGGATTTTGTGTTTTTAACTCTGTATGTATCCACCTTTGCAGCGTGTTTAGTACAATCCCATCGGGGAATTTTTGTTTTTGACTCTGTATGTGTCCAGCTTTGCGGTGTGTTTAATGCAATCCCGTTGGGGATTACCGTAAAAAGCAGTATATGCTCATTTGTTTGGTTTTATGTACAGCCCTTCACAGGGACGATTCCCTCTCTGGCGGGACTTTTTACGTTTTCTAAATAAGTTCTCTCTTATTTTTTATAATTATCTTTTAATGTTTTCTCTTCAGTATCGTAAGTCCTGCAGAATAGGAGAGCCTGTAGTTCTGTTTTAAATTCTTTTTCTTCTTGTAAATATAAAAAAGATAATTACACCCGAGAAATATCGTGACTTTTGCCCTGTTACTATTCTTTTTTCCCGTGACTTCACTAGCCAAAAGTGTGACTTTTTTTTCCTTGTGACCTTTTCCTTTGTGACTTTTTTCCCTCTTGACTTTATTTCCGGCCACCATAAGGTGAACCCAATCGATCTTTATTTGATTAATTTCAATTCCTTTTTAAATTGTCACGAGATCTGTTTGGTTTACCCACGCTGCCTGTATCGACAACCTTAAAAAGTCGGTTCAAAGCTGCAGCTATGTAAGAAACTTGCAGCCATTACTGGGAAGGATTGTCTAATGGCGAGGAAGCGAGGGAACATTGTAGAGTCCAAAAATTCCCCTTTCACTTTTGACGACGCCATAAAAAGCCAAAATGCCACTTCGCCTTCGGTGCTCGGCTCTTTTTATGTCACGTTCGGGGAATTGCAAAAACCTTTTTGGGGCAAAGAAAAGTCTTCTCATATTCTGTATTTGTTATGCATTCATAAGCGTCCGGAAAACTTAGTATTCAAGTCACCCGAGAGAGAGAGAGAGAGATAAAAAGATTGGAGCATACGAGAGCGAGAGAGCGAAGCGAACTGTCCAGGTTAGCATCATTGACCGCAAATGTCTAGGTCTAGGAGATGAACTTCCTCAGCGCATTCCCTGTGCCAGGCTTTCTTTCGAAACTCTTCGGTTCAGATACGACAGAACTTGTTGCATCAAACTGATCTCTGGTAATATAAACAGTCAGATGTATTTATTGAGGAGTGCTGATACATCCTACCGTGCTGTGCCCACACGCTTATCATTTTTGGACTCATAAAATTATTTCAAAATCCAATTTTATTTTTCCTTCACTCCAATTCCTTGCCGTTGATCTCAAATGAAAAAATTTTAAACTTTATGTAGAGAGCAAAAGCACACCAGCCGACTTCTTACGAGTAACAGGAATGTGATTTATTCCAAAAGGGACCGGGAAAGAAGTGTATACCGGTGCCTACTTGTGGTCTACTCCGATTTTATATACTAGGAGACGTAACACCCATTTTAGTCGCTTCGACGGTTGCTGCTGTACAGGCTAGTGTTTTGCTTGAATTTTCAGCTACGGGTTTTCCACACCCGCCCCTCGAGACATAACGCCCATTAGCGGGTGCTGGTGGGGTGGGGGAAGTAGGATGAAACCCCATTATAAACCATCTTAAGGGTCCCCACTATAACCCTGCCAAGCTTCATGTCCATCGGACGAGCCGTTTTTATATATATACTTAATATCTATAATATATAATATTATCTATTTAATATATATATATATATATGTATATATAATATATATATATATATATATATATAGATTAATATTATCTATACATATATAATATAATATATATACATTATATATTATATAGAAAGATATATATAATATATATATATATATATATATATATATATATATATATATACCTACACAATGTGTGTGTAGTAATTTTTTAAGTACTAGGATATTTTATAGTTATGTATATTATTTCCTTCTAATTTCTGGATCATGACTGTATAAAATCGTAATCTATATAAAAAAAATTGCATTTGATATAATAGGTCATAAACACTAACGCTGAATGCAGTGAGTTCCAGCTCGAGGATTAAGTGCGTAATTCAGTTTCCAGACAGAGGAGGTGGGAATTGACTTTCTCTTTGGGCTACACGGAATGCTTATAGGTCATAGGGTCTAAGTGAGGAGGCTGACCTGATTGAGTTGAGGCGATTATGTCCTACTGAGATAATGGAAGAGAGAAGCCTGATGAAGAAGGGTATTATTTTCCTAACGTTCTTGTGGTAAGAGAGAGAGAGAGAGAGAGACTCCTTGGGTGGGAGGTGCTGGAATGAAAACTCCATCCTTAACCAGGAACAAGAAAAGCTAATGAGTGAAATAAAGGTAGTGGTATCGCGCAGTATCGGGATCATTCGGTCAGCGTCATTCTGTAAGACTTATGATAATAATAATAATTTATATATATATATATATATATATATTATATATAATTATTATAAATTATTATATATATATATATATATATATATATATATATATATTATATAATAATATATATATATATATATATATATATATATATATATATATATATTATTATATATATATACATACGCATACATACATGCACATTTATTGAATGCTGATGATACATGTTGCATTCGCTATTTTGACGCAGCATAGGCAGAGGTGTCATAAATCGGACCTTTGTTATCATTTTATAATACTGTATAAGACTTTCTAGTAGATACCTTGGAACCCTATATATATCCTTCTCAGTAACTTCCTGACTTGTCTCCACGAAGGAGGGGGGGTGGAGGTTATTTCCAGCATTTTTATGAAGTGTGGTTGAATTTACAGACAACACCATTTCGGGTAGTAGTGATACGGTTTCGTTGACAATGTTCACTTAAGAATGTGGTCGAATGTTTGCTCTAATGCTAGATTTCGTACCCATAGGTTTTTTTTAGTATTTATACCTGCTATATTTTTACACATGTGTGACTTACGTGAGTTAAGGGACCCTAAACCCTATATTTTTAGGTATTACGTACGTTTTAACGCATTCGCACGCCTGCAAGTTGAACTACCTTCGGGTATTTAAACAAAAATACCGCATGGCCACTCTTGACAGCAAAACGTAATAGATTGATCTGTCCTTGTTTTGTTGATTTCCTTCTGATTTCTCCTTAACTTTTGCACGATTTTCTTCTCTCAGTATTGAGCGTTTGTCCTTGAGGCGTGTCATACCACAAACAGTTGCCTAGTAACCATTTGCTCTCGCTTGCCTTTCATACTTCCCTCTCGCGCGCTTCTTACTGTTTGTTTATGTGAGGTCCCTGTGCTTTCAGATGTGATTGAATTGTCTGAGAGTCCCTCTTCAGCTGTGAGGTATCTATCTTCATACCTCAAACCGCTGAACTTCCCCAGTTATAATTTTTCTTCTTTTATTAATATAGAATTTCTCAGTTAGTATTTGTTCTTTTCGAAAGTTCTATTCAGTAAAATATCAGAGGTAGATTGAATATACACCAAGTAAATTACAGAATTCTCGGAATGGTTTAAATAGGGGTATTTTGTATAATTTTTTGGATTTCCCGAGGTGGTTTTCCTGACTGAGGTCTACTTGAGTAGGTTTAGGTATCTCTTCTCTTGTCTTCTGAGTCATCGCTAATCCTCAAGGCTAAAACTCTGAAGGAAAAGATACAAAACTTTTGCTGCGTTACTCCGTTTAATTGTTTCTGCTGACAGCTGTTTCTGCCATTGCACCCTTTTCAGTCCATCATCAAGGTTACAATGGAACCAGAATGGAACTACATTCTAATGTGTAGCTGAGTAAAGTAAAAAGGTTAAAACTTCAAATACAAGAAATTATTAACAGCGCTGGTGAGTCCTGATGGTTTGCAGTGGTGCATCTTAGACTGGAGGGGTTTACAAATATAAGTGTTTGTGAGCGGCATGCAGTATCCTTGGTGAGATCTAGGTTTGACATTATAATTATAGCCCCAAGGACGCCACTTCAAGCTCATCATAACAGTAGAGCCATCCACCAGCATTTTGTGGATATGTAGGATAAGAAACCCACAGCTAAATACCCTTATTAGGAACTTACAAACTGTTCGCCAGGAAGATAACTAAGAGTTGAATTGTGAGAATCTCATAGAATGTTCAGGTATTTTCAGACCATGTTCAACCCTTCCAGCAGAAGAAAAAAAAATCCACTACACACCATTAGAACACACTGGAGCCTGGTGTGTGAAGCTTCATGAATAATAATCCTGTCTGATACGTCTCTGTTGAATTTTCCCTTTTATTTTGGGTTTTGTTTTGATTTTTTTCCAGTTAAACTATATACTGGAGTGTAGTTCCATTCCGCCATGAGTGAGTGGCTGAAACAGGTGTTGACGATAAAATGATCCAACACAGCAATGGAATTAGGTTTTTTCTTCAGGGTAAGAGGATAATAGACGTATTTTTTCTTAAACTTCGACACCAGATGTTGGATCAGCATTCAGTAAGGATTTTCATTTGCGAGTGAAAATTTGACCTAAAAAAAAAAAAAAACCCAAAGTCCTCTCTCTCTCTCTCCTCTCTCTCTCTCCTCTTCATCTCTCTCTCTCTCGTCCATCCTCTCTCTCTCTCTCTCTCTCTCTCTCTCTCTCATATACTATATATATACACATATATATTTAATTTTATGCATATATGTATATTATATATGATATACGTATGTATGTATGTATGTATGTATATATATATATTATATATATATATATTATATATGATATACGTATGTATATATGTAGTTATATATATATATATATATATATATATATATATAATATATATATATATATATATATATATATATATATATATATATATATATATATATATATATATATATATATATATATTATATACATACATATATATTATAAATTTATGTATATATATATATATAAATAAATATTATATATATATAAGTATATTATATATACATATATATATATAGATATATAATATATATATATATATATATATATATATATATATATATATATATATATATATATATATATAGTATATAATATTTGTGTGTCTGGAAATTTACCACTTGATTTAACAGTGAAGACAATATGTGGACCTGAATGTCTCAATGTCTCGTTGTTTCCTGAGGAAATATATCTGTTATGGGAAATAATGTTTGGTAAAAGAGTTTCCTTTGAAATAAACATGAGTTGGTAGATTAAGATCGAGTTTGCATAGAGCGTTTATTGAAGGAGCGCTTTTATTTGAGGGCAAAACTATTTTCGCAATGTCCCTTTGAAGAAAGGAAGACTGAAGTCGACGAGAAAGAAAGGGTGGGAGGGGAGTGGAGGGGAGGGGGTGATATATTCCTTGAAAAGCCAGCCAAAGCACTAGAGATGGTTTGCGTTCCAACATCTACTGGAGCAGTTCCTCACTTCAGAGTCAGGTCAATACTGGACATTCTTTTTGTCTGCTGCGCTCAAAGCCTTTATCCAGCTTTTTTTTATTTGTTTTTCTCTCTCCTCACTCTCTAGTCTTTTATGTTCCTTCGTCTTTGGCAGCTCTTCCATTTGAATTCCTTCCAGCATGCATTATGGTAGAGTGAATCCTATGTTCTCTCCTGAGTCAGTTATATAGCACATAATATGTGGAATAGATTATGGAATTTAGCTTGGAATAGCCTTTTCGGCTTGTTCCACCATGTGTGATGATCATGTTAATGAATTAAGATTTATAATAATTGTAATAGTTAATGTATTACTCACATTCACGTAGCTTAATGCCTTTTTTTTTTATCATGTTGAGGTAGCAAAAACCTCTGCAACTTCTCGATATCCTCTCGCAGTTGGATAGGATTCAAATCAAACGTTAAATATAAGGACGAACTATTTCATATGGAATTCCAACTGCTGCCTATTATTTTAGACCTTTCCTATTTTAGTTCAGTTTGAATGCATCTGAATTCGACAGATATATGGCTATAAGGACTGAAACAGGCTTATTGTAACCTCACTCTCATCTACCAGATCGAAGTTCGAATCCCGGTTTCATCGTAAGGGTCTCTTCATATATTTTCTATTCGGTTTCCATGATTACAGAGTAGTCGCATTCAAAAGTGAAAGGAAATCGAGAGATAAGGGGTCGTTGCTTGTTTTAATCAATAATAATAATAATAATAATAATAATATAATATGTAGTCTTTTACTGCTATTGCTTCATGAGCTGCGTTCCACTTCTATAGAGTTTTCTCTATTTTTCAAGTAACTGATTTGAGTAACCCTGAAAAATCACTTATTAGAAGAATGGAGAATGCAATATATAAATTTTAAACGCAGCTGATGCAGCAATAACATGCAACACTACATGTTTTGAAAGGAGGGTGCTGCTACCTAAATAGGTATAATAATAATAATATAATATAATAATAATGATATAATATAATAATAATAATATAACAACACCACATGAGCTCCTAGTTAGATTGTAGCATTTTACAAAAATATATTTTTAACACTACTGTGGCTTTTAATTGTTAATAATAATAATATGAATAATAATTTTGAAAGAGGGTCTTCTACCTCCAAAAAAAAAAAAAAATAAAAAAAAAAAAAAATAATAATAATAATAATAATAATAATATAATAATAATAATAATAATAATAATAATAATAATAATGATGATGATGATGATGATGATGATGATGATGATGATGATAATATGTATAATTTCATACTCATCAAGATTCAAAACAAACAATTTCTTTAGCTTAGGGAAGCAAACGGAATTAGAATGTATAAAAAGTAATTCACTGAAGCTTGGAGAGGCAGACTGCTAGCAGCTAGACTGCTAGTCTGGTCATCGGCGCTGTTTTAGGGCGAGGTTTTCCCGTAGACTTTCCTGGCTTCTGAGGCGACCGAAGGGGTTAGGGTAACACGCAAACGAGAACACGCAACGCTCTAATAGTGGTGCCTAGAGTGGCCTCTTTGTTGATCAACTAGAAAGGTAGGAAGTAAAAGGAAGAGGGAAGGACAGGTTGGTGGAAGGATGAATAAAAGGGAGCGAGTTATTGCAAATTGCTTTTAGATGATGATGTAGTTAAACAGGTACATTGTAACAACGCAATTTGTTATTAAATGTCGATCAGTTTTTGTGGAAGGAAAGATTGAACCTGTTAGTTACTTACATGCATATCTGTATTCATACATGTATAAATCTCGTAAGCATCAAATTATCTATAATCTTCATTAGTATTGATATATAGGGTCCCTCTAAGAAATCTCGACAAGGAGATTAGCGTGTGTCCAAGTTTCACGTATTATGAATTTATATGATTAGATTTATCAGTGAAGTGCGTCTGTTTTGATTGAAGCATAAGTCTCATAAGACATTCTGGGCGATGGCTAGTCTAGAAATGGCGTTTTACTTATGTAGAACTTGTTTTCATAAATAAATCGCTTAATTTCTTTTGAATATATTTGGGAAAAATAATTGTTTTATTCAATTGTTTTTTATTTTCATCGGTTTCCCTCTATTTAACTGCTGTTTGTTATTTGCAGCGTCGCTTGGATAGTGCCGTCAGTGAACCTCACGCAATGCACTGTAGGCGTTATTCAAGGTTCTTCGGCCCCTAGCTGGAAGTCCTTTCATTCTTTTTATTCTACTTCCGTTCATATTCTCTTTCTTCCATCTTGCTGTCCAGCCTCTTCTAACAATTGTTTCATAGTGCAACTGCTTTGAGGTTTTCCTCCTCGAACCTTTTTACTTTCAGTTTCCCTGTCTGCGTTGTATGACCTCATAGGTCACAGCGCTTGGCCTTTGGCCCTAATTCTATATCCTATTATATTCTATGCCATTGTTTGCTTCCCGTGTAATCTGTTACTTTAGTCTTCTTGTCTTTTGTTTGGTCTCGTTTTTGGAAAGCTGCTTTTCAGCTTGTGGATCTTGCAAGGTAATCTCATGATTATTAATATTTTTTTATTTTCTATCACAGTCATCATATTCGCTTGGGTTGTTTTGATAGTGTGGGGTTCCGGGTTGCATCCTGCCTCCATAGGAGTCCATCACTTTTCACACTGTGTGCACTGTTTCTAGGAGTGCACACTTCTACATGAGTCCTGGAGCTACTTCGGCATCTAGTTTCTCCAGGTTCCTTTTCAGGGATCTAGGGATCGTGCCTAGTGTTCCTATGATTATGGGTACAATTTCCACTGGCATATCCCATAGCCTTCTTATTTCTATCTTCAGGTCTTGATACTTATTAATCTTTTCTCTCTTTTTCTTCTACTCTGGTCTCCCATGGTATTGCGACGTCAGTGAGTGGTACATTCTTCTTGAGTTTGTCGATCAGCGTCACGTCTGGTCTATTTGCACGTAATACCATATTTGTTCTGATACCATATAGTCCCAGAGGATCTTTGCCTGATCGTTTTCTATCAATCCTTCAGGTTAGTGTTCGTACCACTTATTACTGGAAGGTAGCTGGTGTTTCTTGCACAGGCTCCAGTGGAGGGTTTTTGCTACTGAATCGTGCCTCTTTTTGTACTGGTTCTGTGCAAGTGCCGGACATTCGCTTGCTATGTGGTATATGGTCTTGTTTTTCGTATTACACTTCCTGCATAGGGGCGAGATGTTATTTCCATCTATCGTTCTTTGAACATATCTGGTTCTTAGGGCCTGATCTTGTGCCGCAGTTAGCATTCCTTCTGTTTCCTTCTTGAGTTCTTCCCTCTAGTCTTTGCCCTGTTTCATCGCTGGCAAGTTCTGTAGTCTTTCCCATGTACTGTCAGTGCATTGGTTTGTTGTGCCATTTCTCTGTTCTGTTCGTCATTCTCCTGTCTGTATATTATTATTATTATTATTATTATTATTATTATTATTATTATTATTATTATTTATTATTATTATTATTATTACTTCAAACTGCAAACTTAAATTGCTATTGTCCATGATACTCTCATTCTCTTTGTTCTGTTTGAAAGACAACAGAGCCATAATGAAGGAGTGATAGTTTCGGAGCATCCCGGATAACGCCTACACAAGAACAAAAGGGTACAATAATGAACAATTTACGCTCTGGCACACAGAATACTCGTCATGTGAGCATTTTTATCGATAAGTTTACTGCATATTGGACCAAGAGTTATGCATGCCAAATAGGCTCTATTAGAATAATGGGAAACCTAAATAGGAAGACTTACGGAGTTCCTTTTACGTATCAGCGATGCACAGAATTGGCAATAGTGTTTATTTGTATTGCCCATGTTTTATATTAACTTATAGTGTGTTTCTTTAGTAGGAGTACGCGAAATGTTGTTTGTGTATTTTACGAAAAATTCGCGAAATTTCGCAGCAAGTTATTAAATTTTTGGATTAACAGGAATATAAATTATTTTTTGGGTGAGGGACATTTTGTTGGTTTCTTTCTCAGCCCTATCGAAGACTTGTCGTCTCCGGACGTTCTTGTATTTCTTGCGCCGTTAAAGTTCTGAGTAACCGACAATTCTAAGAAGTTCTCAAAACTGAATTTAAATCAAGCCACTGACGTGCTTTTATCTTTCTCAGTATTTCACTCTACCTCTGTTAGAATTATCCTAATAGATTAAATCTAGCGGGTATTTCACTCTAACCACCCTGTTTCTTAGATAATCGTATTTTTAACTACTGTTAGAATTATCCTAATAGATTAAATCTAGCGGGTATTTCACTCTACCCCTGTCTTAGAATAATCGTATTTTTAACATACCTGTAAAGAATGTTTATTTAATTGAAGGCGTTTCCTGGAAAGGTGAACGAAATTGAAAGCCACTCTCTCTCTCTCTCTCTCTCTCTCTCTCTCTCTCTCTCTCTCTCTCTCTCTCTCTCTCCAGTGTTTTCCTAGCGCCTCAGTGGCGTGATCGGCATGGTCTTGACCTGCCCCCTCGGTGGCCGGAGTTCGATTCTCGGGCATTTCATTGAGCTGTTAGAGATGTCTATTTCTGGTGATAGAAGTTCACTCTCGACGTGGTTCGGAAGTCACGTGAAGCCGTTGGTCCCGTTAATGAATAACCACTGGTTCCATGCAACGTTAAAACACATATAGACAAACAAACAGACAGACAAAGTTGAGAGTTCTCTTCCAGATTTTGGCTTTCATAGCTTATTGCATTCTGTGATTTCAAAGGCAAGGGTAA
>NC_087211.1:44074864-44107364 GCF_015104395.2 Macrobrachium nipponense | reverse complement strand
TTTTCTGATTAAGAGGATGTGATGGGCAGTGACAGGCAGTGACATTCTTAGACTGTAGAGATCACGACACTTATCTGGGAGTGTCTTGTGTGTTAATTCGTGCTTGTGTTCGTGGGAGATATTTCCCTACATAATGAGAGAGTAAGTTAGCCAAAATGGTAGAACGCTACAAAGCCAGCAAAGGGCCAAGATGGCTCCTTTGTTTGTATTTTTGGTTAAGTGTGTGTAATCTGTGTTGAATGGGTAAGCATACTTATTTTTTAGCCAAAAGTGTGGCTTGACTGTATTTTGAGTATTTGTTTCAAAGATGTTCTATTTCATTTGACTTTTGATTTTGATTTATAATCTTTGCTTATCGATGTGTTCTCTTGTCTTCTTATGGGCGGATCTGGAACAAAGGGGAATTGATCTGATATTTAGAAATGGGAACTTGACTGGTGTTCCGTGGTGTTACTAGACTTTGCTATGACTTTTCTAGTTTTATGACTAAACTAATGTTGGTTAGTGTAAAGGAGGGATGGACGGGTTTAGTTTGATTCCCAGGGCTATCTGAGTTATTTGGATTTTGAATTAAATCTTTCATTTAATCATTTTGTTAAGAACCTGATTTATTTAGTTAATGCTCTGCTCTTAAATAAATGTATTTTTGTAGTTCACGAGTCTGATTTAATTGCCTTAAGTAATAGAGAGAGAGAGAGAGAAGGGTGTTGAAGAGAGACCTTACCTTACAGACCTTACAGTTCGTTCGGGTTGCCCCAGGTCCCTCAGTGTGAGGCGCCTCTAATGTCTACCAGAGAGTTGCTAGTACATCTTCCGGTATATTTTGCATCTTCCAATCTTGGATGGTCTGGGATGCAGTTTAGATATTTGTCGAGCTTATTCTTAAACACATCTACGCTCACTCCTGATATATTCCTCAGATGAGCTGGCAACGCATTGAATAGACGCTGCATTATCGATGCTGGTGCGTAGTGGATTAGTGTCCTGTGTGCTTTCCTTATTTTCCTGGTATAGTTTTGGGCACTATTAATCTACCTCTGCTTGCTCTTTCTGATATTTTTAGTTCCATGATATTTTCTGTTATTCCTTCTATCTGTTTCCATGCCTGAATTATCATGTAGCATTCTCTTCTCCTTTCTAGACTATATAATTTTAAGGATTGTAGTCTTTCCCAGTAGTCTAGGTCCTTAACTTCTTCTATTCTAGCTGTAAAGGACCTTTGTACCTCTCTATTTGTGCAATATCCTTCTGATAGTGTGGTACCATATCATATTGCAATATTCAAGTGGACTACGAACATATGTTTTATAAAGCATAATCATGTGTTCAGCTTTTCTTGTTTTGAAGTGCCGTAACAACATTCCCATTTTTGCTTTTACATTTTGCCAACAGAATTGCTATTTGATCATTGCATAACATGTTCCTATTCATCATCACACCAAGGTCTTTAACTGCTTCCTTATTTGTGATTGTCTCATTATTAGGTCCCCTATATGCATATAGCTTTCCTTCTCTGTCTCCATAATTTATTGATTCAAATTTATCAGAGTTAAATACCATCCTATTTACCTCTGCCCAATCATATACTTTGTTAAGGTCTCTTTGTAGAGCGTTCCTATCTTCATCACAAGTATTTCTCTACTTATTCTTGTGTCATCAGCGAAACTACTCACTACCGAATCCTTAACATTACTGTCTATGTCTTCAATCATAATAACAAACAATATTGCAGCTAGCACCGTACTTGTGGCACACCGGATATTACCTTGGTTTCATCCGATTTCTCATCGTTTGCAATAACTATCTGTTTTCTGTGTGTAAAAATTCTTTAACCATCTTCCTACTTTATCTACGATATGTGTTTTCTAATTTTCTTTGCTAATATATTATGGTCTACTTTGTCAAAAGCTTTTGCAAAGTCTAGATAAACCACATCTGTTTCATTTCCGCTTTTCATATTTTTGAATATGTTCTCACGGTGGACTAACAGTTGGGTTTGTGTACTTTTTCCGGGTACGAAACCGTGTTGTCCTATATTAAACAAATTATTTTTTATTAAATGTTTCATAATATTTTTCTTCATTACCCTTTCATACACTTTCATAATATGTGATGTTAGACTCACAGGCCTATTAATTACTTGCCTCTAGTCTTGATCCACTTTTGAAAGTAGGGGTGATAATATGCTAATTTGTGTCTCCATCATAAATCTTGCCTGTATCTACACTTTGTCTTAATAATATTGCAAGTGGCTTTGCGATAGAATGAACTACTTTCTTTAACAAAATAGCAGGGACTCCATCCGGCCTGCAGCAGCTCCATTTTTAATTTCATTAATTGCCTGCACAATATCAGCTTCATTAATTTCTATGTCAGCTAAATATTCACTATTTTCTTCCACTTACTTCTATATCATTATCTTCATTATCTATTCTAGGGGTGAATTCTCTCTAATATCGTTCTGCCAGTATGTTGCAAATTTCCTTTTTTTTCATTCGTTAATCTCCCTTCAATTCTCAGAGGGCCTATTTCTATTCTTCTTTTATTCATCTTCTTCGCATATGAGTATAATAGTTTGGGGGTTTTGGCTTGATATTTAATAGGGTTTTTTTCTTCCAAGTCCCGTTTTTCATTTTCTTTTGATTGTATAATCTTTTGTTCTGCATTTTCTATCTTACTTTTTAGTTCTATAACTTTCCATGCATTTTTTTCTTTTGCAAGACCTTTTTTCCACTTTCTGATTTTCTGGAACAAGATCCTTCTGTCTCTTGGTATGCATGAATGATGTTTACTTTTCTTCTTCTGTATATATTTTTCCACTATTTTCTCCAATATTTTATATATATCTCCGTATTTACCCTTATGTCATCACTTACGAAAATGTTATCCCAATCTTTGTTTAATTCTTCATTAATTTCTGACCATTTTATATTTTTACTGTAGAAGTTGTATTTTCCCATATCCTTCCCACTTTTTCATTTCTTGCTTATCTCTATTTTCCACTTGCTTTGGAATGAACTGTTAATTCTATGACATTATGGTCTGAAATACTCGCATTATAAACTATTATTTCTTTAACATAATTCATCTCGTTCACAAATACTAGGTCTAAAGTATTTCCTTTCTTGTTGGCAGGTGATTTATTTGTTGAATGTTGTATTCTAGTAGCATATCTAATAGCTTTTCAAATTGCCTCTTATCTTCTGCACTACTATTACTCTCTTTTTTATATGTATAAGTACAACCACAATCTCCTATTCGTTCTTTCCATTCTACGAAAGGAAAGTTGAAGTCACAGATAGAGAATAGTCCAGTCCTTGTGATTTCTACATATATCATCCAATTTTTCAATTATTAAGTCAAACTCTTTAGTATTAGGAGGTCTATATATTACTATGTTTCATCAATTTTTCTGATTCAAATTATTCTACCGCTATTAGTTCACACTCTGAGTTTACTATATTTCTCATATATTTTTCCTTGTTTTTTGTCTTTCCCATATATTGCGGTTCCCCCTTGATTCCTATTTTTTCTATCTGATCTATAAGTTTGGAACCCTTTTATTTGATCATCATTCCCAGTCTCTTGGGTATACCAGGTTTCACTTATATTCATTATATCTATTTTCTTTTCATTTTGGGTTAGTCTTCTAAGTACTCTATTTTTCTTTTTGAGTTACTCGTAACTAAACCCTGCGCATTCATCACTATGATGGTTTGCGTGTTTTCTCCTTCATTTAATACTGGTAGTAATAAGGATTTTCCCATGTCTCTTTCCTGTCTGGTATGTTGTTCTTTTTTTCATTTCCAGAAATTCTGACATTAAAAAATCCAACTTTTCCATAATATTTGATCTTCCTTCATCATAATTATTCATTTTGTGTCTGAATCTGCAATTTTCTCCGTTTCTGCAATATCCTCTTGCATAATAAATACAGTTATTATCTCTTGAGTAGAATTCGGAGCTGATGCCTTGAAATTTTTTGCTGACACCTCTGCATATCTCATTGGTGGTTTGCTTTTCTCTTTTACCTGATATTCTTGATTTCTCTCTTTATTTGTTTCTTTCTTATTTTGGATTTTATTACTTGGTTGGTTATTTATTTGATTATGATTCATGGCTACAGGGTGCATATATTTGCATTTTTTGTCGAACTTACATCCTTTTCCTTCTTTTAGGTTTTTACATATTTTTGGATGCAGATCTCTGCAATCATCCCCATATCCATCTAAGTATGCACATTTACCATATATTCATAGTTTTGACTATCTTAGGATGTTGTAGTAACATCTTTCTCCAAATCTGCAATTCCCTCTTTTCAAAAGGTTGCAGATTTTGTCTTTCTTGTCTATTTTTTCCTCTTTCCCGTCATTGTGTAGATCTGGGTAGAGCCTCTTCGGGATTTGCTTTTCTGTTGTCATATCGTAATTTATTTCTTCGTAGGTATGCTGCTTTATTGCCTCATATGTAGTATCAATGAGTATCTCTGCATCCATATTTATCTTGTTCTTTGTTTTCCTTATTTTTTCTGTCATTTCATTTTTGTTTACTTCTCTTCCGTTTTCCTCTTCTTCTTTTTCTTCTTCTTCTTCCTCTTCCTCTTCTTCTTCATCCTCAACTATTTGTACATTCAATCTTGATTTAATAAACATTGGTCTAGCCATGATAGACATGTTGAACAAAAAATTCTTGTATCTTTTCTCAAATCTTGTATTACCTCAGCACACTGTGGATGGGTCGGAATGTTGCATGCAGCACATTTTCTGATTAGGTTTTGTGGATTGACTATGCTATACCAAACCTTACACAGTTTGCATGCTTTTGGCATTCTTTTTCCTAATGCATCAATTAGGATATTCACAAGATTCACCTTATTCATTTTCTTTGTCGGAATATGTTGGTTTATGTATATTTCTTTATGAGTCTCTTGACCACTTGGATTTTATTTGGAACTTCTTCAATTATTTTCAAGATGTTTTCATTAGATTTGTTCCAGTTTGAAGGATTATATCCTTCTAATATATCTATGAATGCTTTTTTTTGTATCTTTTTGGTTAGGACTGTTGATGATTTTCAATAGATGAGAAATGCCAGTTCCCTTCCTGCTACCTCATCGTATTGCGAATCTGCTAAACACGCCAAATTACGCCACCTCTTCCCGCAGTTGGAACTTACTGCCATCTTGTTCTGATTTATAGTATTACACTTGATAAACTAACTTAGAAGACGCTTTATCCTACTATTTTCACACTAATCTTATCACCGATAGTTCACGAACACTTCTAGATATTTCTCAAATTCTAGTCGTATGTTAAACTTGTGATATCTGTTGATTAATCTGACTTCACGCGGGTACGTCTCACCAAGCAAGATGGCTACTACGAGAGAGAGAGAGAGAGAGAGAGAGAGAGAGAGAGAGAGAGAGAGAGAGAATGGATGTCATTTCAGTACCTTCTGCTACACGGTCATTGCTACCAACACACTTTTAAAATGTACTGAGGTTGGAACCTCGGTAACACATATATATATGTACAGGGTGATTAAAAAAGAATGACCCTATGATTAAATATTTTATGAAGGAAAAATAGCAAAAAATAAAACTATGATACAAGTATACTACTAACAGTCAAGTTTTATTTCACATGTTACAAGTGCTCAATATGACCACCCCTTGCAGCACGAACAACATCAATACGATATGAGAATTCTTCCCAAACACGTTGAAGCACATCAGGATCAATTGAATTGATCGCTGTTGTTATTCGATGTTTTAAGTTTTCCAGGTCAGTTGGCAATGGCGGAACAAAGACTATCTTTTACAAACCCCCAGAGAAAAAAATCACATACTGTGAGGTCAGGAGATCTAGGAGGCCAAGCACAAAGAGCACTGTCTTGATGTTGTTCGTGCTGCAAGGGGTGGCCATATTGAGCACTTTCAACGTGTGAAATAAAACTTGACTGTTAGTAGAATACTTGTATTATAAGTTTTATTTTTTGCTATTTTTCCTTCAAATCTTGCATGCGTCCCTAGTAAGCTGGAGGTCGGATAATGCCTTGTCCATGTTAATAGAAACACTGAGCAGCGCTTTATTAAAATTGATAAAACATATCGTTTAATATATTAATGAGGCAAGTTTCTAGACGAGTACAAAGTGTGACAATTGTGCCAGTTTCCAATAATGCAGAGTGTAGATTGCAGTAATTACAGTGTAGGTGTATGACCTTCCATTGTGGACTAATGTTGTTAAAAAGTGATTATTTTCGACCCCCTATACGAGTGATTACATTTAATTATAGCTTTCCCTCGTGAATAACTTTTAAGTGCTTAGGAACACGACATGTGAGCCCCTACACAGCTTTATTCAAAACCATATTTATAAAGGTAATCGAGTCACTATTTCAATTTACCCAAAAGCTACTCAAATCAAAATCCATAAAACAGATGTATAGGGAATTGGGATTAGATCTTACTAATTAACTGAGTAATCAAATGGCTACACATTGTCGACGGTGTTTTATTGAATCCGGACCTAATCAGTGTGGTGCAGTGTTGCCACTTGGTATGTGTTTATCCTCCAAACTGGGTATAAGACTTACACAAAACCGTGGAAATAAGTGAAATCAGCGTATCTATTTGTAGTATATATTTACATATTAGAGCAGTTTTATCATTATTGCATTACCATGACAACTAGAATTCATGGAAACAGTTTGTAAATGCATCGGCGTATGTGTGAAGCTCCACTAAATTGGCAGTATTGGTGTGGTGTTCCAGAGAATCTAGTTTGGTTCACTTCGTTCTTTTGTTTGTCGTGTGTTGAACTTTACAGAAATTTCACTTCAGGAAGACCCTGTGATATGTAATAGAATTGCAGTGAACCGAACTTGAGCGGTTAAGGCGTTGGGGGAAGGGAGTTTTGGCTGGGAGTTTTGCCGTTAGCATGCAAATGTTGCAACTTTTCAATTTGATTTTTTATTGTTTTCGATGCAAAATAAAGCAGCTGCCTTGTGACCAAGGCTTTATTTCTCTCTCTCTCTCTCTTGTCTGAGACGCTAAAAATATTACTTTCACAATTTAAAAGAATGATTTACATGTTAAAATATAATTATATTTGCAGAAATGTTCGTGTTAACCAAGACCTTGGTTATTCAATCTCGTACCTTGCACCCACTTAATGATCAATTACTTACTGGTTAAACTGCACGCCATCAAATAAAGTATTATAATAGCAGTTACTGTTGACTTCAGGTTGTGGATAAACAGCTGACTGTAGTAGCGGACTTAGATTTATTTCAACCTATGGGCTATGTAAAGTATCTACAGGTGACCTGTTCCCAGGGTGCTTCGACCGCGTGGTGGCGACGTGAGTCATGTGGGCATGTGGCTTTAACAGCGCTTTGCGAGAGGCTACTGATTTTGACTTACAACTTATGATAGGTAGTTTGTTTTTCACAATTGAATGCAGACTGATCCACATCCTTTTGGGATGCAAATGGGGTACTAGATTTCGCAGAAGAATACAATTACATATAAGCTAAAAATGTAACTTGAATTCATATAGGTACAAGATATGAACAGCTCAACTGTTCCATATTCAGACTCCTTAATGAGATGTACGAACAAGTCATTATGATATGTTACACAGATAGTCCTTCCACACCCTTGCTTGACTGTTGGATTATTGGCATGTTGATAAGGTACAGGTTGTTTTTATACTTTTAATTCTGTCGCTAACAGAGTTTTCTTGGTGGTCAGATTTGACAGGCAGACTCGGATAGGTTGATGAAGGAGGCCTGTTTTCTCATTTTCAAGGTATATGGCTTTAGACGGTCAGTGGAGACCTAATCCTTCTGCCCAAGTAACTTTATTTTGAACATTTGTTTGTTTTAGGATGGGGTATGGATCCTTAAAACTGGGTGTTGGAAAAGATTTGAGGGCATTGTTCCACAAGCATAAGAATTGTGGCAAGTATGTAGAATCTAAAGGATGAACTGCCTCTCTGTCTACATGGGCAGTATTTTATGATGATTTAAAGTTGTGATAGGTCTCCCTGTTTGCTGGCATTGTCGAAGGGGAAAATTCCCTGGGCATGTAGATGGTTTCGCCTAATACCATTTCTGTGGTAGAGCTGCTGATTCCTTCTCTGGGCACCATGGAAAACTTGAGGATGACCCAGGGTAAAACGTAACTTCATTGGGTACATCACATCTGGCAATGTGGGTAGCACTGAGGTCCCTTCTGCAATGCTGTTTATTTTGTTTGTATGGCGTTTTTACGTTGCATGGAACCAGTGGTTATTCAACAACGGGACCAACGGCTTTACGTGACTTTCGAACCACGTCGCGAGTGAACTTATGACACCAGAAGTAAACATCTCTCACCCCTCAGCGGAATGTCCGAGAATCGAACTCGGGGCCACCGAGGTGGCACGCCAACACCATACCGACCATGCCACTGAGGCGCTTAGTGCCATGCTGTTGGTGGCTGGGTTTTATAATTTTTGACTCCATTACTTTGACTATGGAGGTCCATACCTTGGAGACAAATTGCTGGTCCTTTGTTGGATGTTATATATTGCCAGGAATGCTGCAGTGCCTGGTGTGAGCCATTGCTTCAAAATCGGTATTGCTTCTGGTCATCTTGTAAGATTGTTCTGTTGCCATGAAGATGTATCTGTCTCTATCCTTCATATGGGATTAGGGGTCCCATGACGTCGATATGTAAGTGACCAAACCATTGTCTAGGTTGAGGAAAGCACCAAAGCTGGATCATGTGTTTTTTGTTCTGTGGTGGTCCTGGTGGGAGAGTCACTTGTAGTGCCTATTCCTGTTGAATTCAGGTTCTGTATCTAAATCAATGTTACCTTCTCCCCAAGACAGCTGATCGATAGTTTGTAACCCTTAGCTAACTATGAATTGTTGTCACTACACAAGAGGCTTTTTACTTTTATATTTACAAATATTACGCCAAAGTTGTCAAAATCTGCTGTTTATCATTGTTTCTAAACCTGGGTCCAGGTTCAAATCCTAGTCAAGGGGAGAAATACTGATCAGCTGTAATTCCCATTTGGTGTAAGTTACACCGAAGGTAAAGTGAATCGGATATTAAACGATATTTGTGTCTTAATATTCGTGAATGCAGAAGTTACGCGTGTATAAGGGATAAATACTATTTTTACTTAAACAAAAATAAGATTTTGTCTTAGAAGAGGTTAATGTAGGAGCAAGGGCAGATTCGAGGAGTTGGTGCAACTGGGTGGGAAAGAGACCGATGGGAACAAATGGTAAATTAACGATTGAAATAGTTTGAATGGTGTTCGAAGGAACACCTGATGAGAAATCTATACTACTGCCAAGTATCGCCAAGCAAGGTACACTGTGGACGGTACGTCCTACAGCATTAGGTAGTAATTTTGGAATTTTAGTCTAGTTAACGGTGTTTTGGCTTGTCCCAGAAAAATACACACTGTTGCAAAGAGAAAAATAATATTAGCGCCTTAGTGGCGTGATCGGTATGGTCTTGACCTGCTACCTTGGTGGCCGCGAGTTCGATTCTTGGGCATTCCATTGAGGTGTTAGAGATGTGTATTTCTGCTGAGAGAAGTTTACTCTCGACGTGGTTCGGAAGTCACGTAAAGCCGTTGGTCCCGTTGCTGATTAACCACTGGTTCCATGCAACGTAAAAACACCATACAAACAAACAAAGAAATATTATTTATTCTTAGTTGTCCATTCGCAGCCATCCCTGCTTTTCGATGTCAAAGTCGGGCAAATGTCAAATAAGGTTTTAGTGACATTCCAGAAGTGGCATACGTTCATCCCTCTTAAATCTAATACAATATTAAAGTCAGTGACGGCTCGAGTATAATCATATTATAGTCATTTTGATGAATTGCTGATTAATTGTAATGAGGTTTGCCGGTAGAGAGACGTAATTACTCGTGGGGACCGCGCTCGTCATTTGTGGCATAAGATATTCTCTCGATACAGCATCCGTATTTTTTAACTAGCAAGGGTACAAAGGAATATTTTATTATTTTTTGATAAAGGTAACTGAAAAATAGTACTGCCTCTATTTAGGTTTCTCTGGCCTCGTTGGAATTCATTGCCACGAATCGTATCCAAGGTCTTGAGGGAGTTACTTTTGTACCTTTTTTTTTATATTTTTTTATTATATTTACAAGGAGAGGACTCTTACCCTTAGGCCCATCCCTCCTCAATTTCCCGGGCTATGGTCAGGATGATGAGACTATCTCCTACCCCCCCACATGAAGGAGAATAACCTCTGGAAGCAATTTATCTCTCTCTCCCCTGAGAATGATATTACTTCCATCCAGAGGACTAAAGAGAACTAACAGAGGTCGACGAGAAAAAGGGAATTTTGAACGCATAGTATTCGTATGTATACTCCTATTTCCAGCAGGGGAGATAAGGACTAAATCTATTAAAAGCGCAGGAAACGGAGAGATATGGAAATTTTCGGTCGCAATTTATTTTGAAAAGGCAAAAATGGAAAACAAATATGCGGAACGGTTTGATTTTGAATCGATTCTGTTCCAAGCAGCGGGAATTGGACAAAGGAATATCTGGATGCCTTTTTATTTCAAAGTTTTTATTTTTCAGTTTTTCAGGAATTATTTTTTCAGAAAGCACCCCCACCCCTCATGGGAAGGTGCACAGAAAAAAAAAGATCTTATTTCAATCTAGAAAGATTACGAAACAAGCAAAAGATGATGATTGCGTTTCAGTTTCCCTTCAAGCATCAAACAAATGCGTTGATTTAGGTGAATTCCGTGCGAGAGAGAGAGAGAGAGAGAGAGAGAGAGAGAGAGAGAGAGAGAGAGAGAGAGAGAGAGAGAGAGGATTAATCTACGAACGCTCAGTATAAAGATAACAAAAATGTAGCAAGTCCTCCTCCGTCATGTGTCATAATTAAGATAGGGGATCTCTCTTCATTTTTGACAGTAAATTACTCCCGTTTTTTTTTTTCTAAACAACGTAGCTAATTGTTAGGAAAGAAAGTTGTGTTACTAAATTATAAACCCTTGATTAAATTTTTTTTTTTTAAGACTGTTAGCACCGGAGCCAGTTCCCGACCGCCTGTCTGAGAGCTTCATATGCAAATGAAAAGTTGTCAAGATTTTAGCGGACTTAGTAGAACAGACATATCATGCTGTCAGCTGAGACTTAGTAATGTAAATGAATGGTCGTATTTCCATTGTGAGAAACAATCCTGCTTCAAGAATTTCACCGATTTTAGGTTTTTATTTCAATGTGATTTTGTGTTTCATTTCTTTGCATTCTGTTGCGTCGAAGTTTGTTTTGATATATTCAAGTACATTAGTATGAATTTTGTTCATCAACAATTACGATGATAGCGATTTTATATTTATTGATTTATGTTAAGACTGACGAGGGGTTTGTAACGCCGCGTAGAATAATGTTAACATGAAAGCATGTAATGCTTTTCTTTGTCACCGATTCATTTCAAGTTCGTTTTCATACTGATTTAGCAGATTTCAATTTTGTAGAGTTACAAGGATTTACAAGGATTTGGATGTCTCAAAGACTTGTTAGTCCATCAGAGGAGACATCTTGTGCTCACTTATCTATAGGAGCAGATTTCACTGTTCATTCACAGTGTCCTAATGATTTTGTCTAGCTTTCTTTTAAAATCTTCCACACTGTTGCTGTTACACAACTTCTGGAGGCCAGGCACCCCTCCACAACTAATATTCTCCAGGGGACAAGACACCCACCATGCCCTGACCCCAGTAGATGCCAGCACCCCTCCACAACTAATATTCTCCAGGGGACAAGACACCCACCATGCCCTGACCCAGCAGATGCCAGCACCCCTCCACAACTAATATTCTCCAGGGGACAAGACACCCACCATGCCCTGACCCCAGCAGATGCCATCACCCCTCCACAACTAATATTCTCCAGGGGACAAGACACCCACCATGCCCTGACCCCAGCAGATGCCATCACCCCTCCACAACTAATATTCTCCAGGGGACAAGACACCCACCATGCCCTGACCCCAGCAGATGCCAGCACCCCTCCACAACTAATATTCTCCAGGGGACAAGACATCCACCATGCCCTGACCCCAGTAGATGCCAGCACCCCTCCACAACTAATATTCTCCAGGGGACAAGACACCCACCATGCCCTGACCCCAGTAGATGCCAGCACCCCTCCACAACTAATATTCTCCAGGGGACAAGACACCCACCATGCCCTGACCCCAGCAGACGCCAGCAC
Source organism: Macrobrachium nipponense (assembly GCF_015104395.2). Lineage (NCBI taxonomy): Eukaryota > Metazoa > Arthropoda > Malacostraca > Decapoda > Palaemonidae > Macrobrachium > Macrobrachium nipponense. The sequence goes on along the minus strand of NC_087211.1, from coordinate 44,095,094 downwards.
CCCTCCACAACTAATATTCTCCAGGGGACAAGACACCCACCATGCCCTGACCCCAGCAGACGCCAGCACCCCTCCACAACTAATATTCTCCAGGGGACAAGACACCCACCATGCCCTGACCCCAGTAGATGCCAGCACCCCTCCACAACTAATATTCTCCAGGGGACAAGACACCCACCATGCCCTGACCCCAGCAGACGCCACCCCCCAAAACTAATATCCAGGGGACAAGACACACCCATCATGCCCTGGACCCCAGCAGACCGCCGGGGCAGCCACCCTCCACAACCCCTAAAATAAATTTCCCAAGGGGACAAGACACACCCATGCCCTGACCCAAGCAGATGCCAAGCCCCAAATCCACAATAAAATTATTCTCCAGGGGACAAGACACCCACCATGCCCCCTGACCCCAGCAGGCCGCCCAGCACCCCTCAACTAATATTCTCCAGGGGGACAAGACACCCACCATTCCCTGACCCAGCCCAGATGGGGCCAAGCCACCCCTACAAAAACTAATATCCAGGGGACAAGACACCCACCATGCCTGACCCCGCAGACGCCAGCACCCCTCCACAAAATATTCTCCCAGGGGACAAGACACACCCACCATGCCCCTGACCCCGGCAGACGCCCCGCACCCCTCCAAAACTAATATTTCTCCCAGGGGACAAGACACCCACCATGACCCTGACCCCCAGAATGGAGCCAACACCCCTCCAAAAATAATATTCTCCAGGGGACAAGACACCACCATGCCCCTGACCCAGCAGACGCCAGCACCCCCCTCCCCCCACAACTAATATTCTCCCAGGGACAAGACACCCACAATGCCCAGACCCCAGAGACGCCAGCCCACCACTCCAGCAACCCCTAAATTAATATCCAAGACCCAGACAGGCCCACCCATGCCCTGACCAGTAGAACGCCAGCACCCCTCCACAAAACTATTAGACTCCAGGGGGACAGACACCCACCATGCCCCTTGACCACAGCCGGGACGCCACCCACCCCTCCCCACCCCAACTAAGATCCCAGTTACCCCAGGGGACACCCCCACCATGCCCTGACCCCAGCAGACGCCAGCACCCACACAAACGTGATTCCTTTAGATGAATCGTTGTTTAGGAGGTGTTCTGATAAGAAACATGATTTTTTCTCTTTTTTTGTTTTATATTACGTTTGTTATTTTTGTGTTCATGATTCCTATGCTGGCGAGCTTTCTTCTTTTTAGCTTGTGTCCCAATTATAGGTTGTTCTTTTTTTCTTTTGAACATTTTACCAAATATACACCAACATGGACACGGTAACAATTTGCAGAAGAAACGACAACATTCCTTTTTCTGATAATAGCATTTGGGTGTCTTATTTTTTATTTCCTGCTTTATTATACCTCTTAATCTTTTTTCGAAACTCTTATCTATCCAATTTGCTTTCTCATTATTCATTTGGGAAATTCTCCTCTCTATGGATCTCATTCTCCTTTCAAGAGATTTTAATTTCTTTTCATTTTCCTCGATCCGTGTTATGATTGGTTTTTCTCTCTTATGCTTCTGTTGGTGTCGAGATCGTGTTTTGGTTTGTCTTAACCTATTGGGACTCCCGCTCTCATCCATATTCTAGATTCCCAGCTGATTCCTCCATCCAAAGAAAATGGTTCCCGAAACAGACCTCGTTGTTCTGTTTCCATCCTGAGAAAAGAATCGATTTTTTGTTCCAGTTCGCTTAACCAATCGGAATTTTCATCCAGCAAAGGTTCCATCTGTTCCTGCCTTACTGGACTTCGTTGCTTCCCGGAACTCGACATTTGTGCAATCAAAGATTCTAGCTCTTCCTCCAATAAAGACAGGTGAAATGATGTTCGTTGTTCTCTTTTCTTCCTGGAATTCGAATCGAATAATGTTTCCAATTTATCCTCAGTCCTTAAAGATGTTAGCTTTTCCTCAAAATCGAATAACGTTTCCAATTCATCCTCATTATTCATAGATTCTAACAGCTCCTCCAATAAAGATAGGTGAAATTCACTCTGTTGTTCTGTTTCCTTCCTGGATTTCGAATCTAATAATGTTTCCAATTCATCCTCAGTCCTCAAAGATTTTTTCGGCTCCTCCAAATCGAATAATGTGTCTGTTTGATCCTCATTATTCAAATATTCTAGGACCTCATCCAATAAAAATGGATGAAATGAACTTCGTTCTTCTCTTTTCTTCCTGGAATTCGAATCGAATAGTGTTTCCTCCACTTGGCTTAACCATTCGTCTTCACTCCAAGATTTTAGCAGCTCCTCCAATACAGATAGTTGTTCTCTTTCCTTCCTGAAATTCGAATCGAATAGTCTTCTCTTCCTGGAATTCGAATCGAATAATGTTTCCTCCAGTTGGCTTAACCATTCGTCCTCAGTCCAAGATTTCAGCAGATCGTCCAATACAGATCGTTGAAATGAACTTCGTTGTTCTCTTTGCTTCCTGGAATTCGAATCGAATAGTCTTTTCATAAAGTGTTTTTCCCCAGCAAGCAAAGAGTTAAGTTGTTCCTGCGTTACTATAATATACACTGGACTTTGTTGTTTTGTCTGTCTCCTGGATTTCAACATGGCCTTCATTTTATCCTTTCCCACCAAAGTCTCGAGCAGTTCCTTCCACGTTAATTTATTAAATGGATAATTCCCTTGAGGGCGGACATTCTTCCGATTTGCCTGCTCTCCCAAGGTCCAAAAACTAAACCATCTTTTAATTTTTCTAACAATATTCATTTTGTTGCTATGCCTCTTCTTTCACTTTTCTTATGGTTACAAATGTGAATCTGCCCGTGGTTCTTTTCTTGTGGAGAAGAGTCTTTATAGGATCTGCATAAAAATCTTCAATCTAGAATTCTGGAGTCTTCATAGCTCCTGCCATTAAGTCTTCAATCCAAGATTTTGGAGTCTTCACAGGACCTGCCACTTATATCAAGTCGTACGCTGGAGACGATAGAGTAAAGTTTCCATTTTTCGGCGGGCAGTAGTTTTGACTTTATTCGAAAAATTAATTCAAGTTTTACCAAATTTGCGTCTAATATATTATTAGAACATTTTACATCTGGTATCTGGTATAGCTACAAATATGGGTTTTTGTTAAATGATCCACACTTAATTGCTTTAATAAGAGAAAGTATATTCAGAAATAGGTATGTATTGTGTCAGTCATTTAAAAACATTTATTCTCATTTTACACGTAGTTACTTGGAATTCTAGTATATACAGATATATAGCTAGGTGAAATGAGTATGTATATACAGTGTATAGGTATGGGTATATGTATGTATATACACAGTAAATTGAAGTATGTTATATACTTAAAATTAAAAGAAAAAAGGACATGTGAAATCTAAAGCTGGCTATGTATTATTACAAGAAATATGATAATAACCTCATCGGATAAAATTCTGAGTGTAATTCTGTTAAAATTGTAAAATGCTGTATATTTTCTCTAACAAAAGATAAAAAAAACTTGCGTCTAACTTTCTCTCTCTCTCTCATACACACGGATACGCACACACACACACACGCATATATATATATATATATATATATATAGATAGATATATGTGTGTATATGTATATATATGTACACATATATATATATATATATATATATATATATATATATATATACACATACACACACACACACACACACACACACACACACACACATATATATATATATATATATATATATATATATATATATATATATATATATATATATATATATGTGTGTGTGTGTGTGCAAAAGTTATGTTGCTGGTTTATGGGATGCAAGGATATTGAAGAGGTGCATGATAAAAATGTTGCATATATGTATGTAAAAGTTGTAAAGCATCTTGCTATGTTAATAGTTTTTATGCCTAATACCTGCTTACTTCCTATTTGTTTTGATTGCATAACTATAAACGTTCTTTGAATGGTTACTTGTAATCCCTTAATTCAGTTTCCTGTTTGGAATAAAAACTAATTAATTGCAATATGACATTATGACTGAAAATTTGCTACATATATATATATATATATATATATATATAGATATATATATATATATATATATATATATATAAATATAATTTTCTATCAACTATCTAGGTTCCACGTTGGCCGAGTGCATTTCGAGCTCGGCTACCAATCCGGTGGTCCGACGTTCGATTCTCGGCTCGGCCAACGTGGAACCAGAAGAATTTATTTCTGGTGCTAGAAATTCATTTCTCGATACAATGTGGTTCGGATCCCACAATAAGCTGTAGGTCCCGTTGCTAGGTAACCAATTGGTTCCTGGTCACGTAAAAATATCTAATCCTTCGGGCCAGCCCTAGGAGAGCTGTTAATCAGCTCAGTGGTCTGGTAAAACTAAGATATACTTAACTTTTTCTATCAACTATCTACGTTTTGATATCTTAGTACAGTATAAGGAACATCAGTAAGGGAGACTTTTTTTTTTTTTTTTATTAATCAAATTACAGTATAGTTTTGCAACACAAGAGGACTTTCAGTAAAAAGTAAGTTGTATTGATAATTCTACTTATAAAGAAAAAAAGAGATCCAGAATACAAACAGACACTCGTATACAGTTTATAACTTTATCAGCTTTTATCCTTTATCGATCATTGTCTTATGGGACCCATACACTGAACGATTGTCTGAACGACTGTCTGTATCGTTCGCAAAAACATTGTGCATGGGTTTGTCTGGATGCAAAAGTGGGCGGGGTTTCATCGTCTGAACGACGTCAGAGAGAATCTGTTACTACCAGGCTTGCGACTTATGTCTGTCACACACAGGTCGTTGAATGTATGTGTTTTTCTGCCGATATAACGCTATTATTTTTCACAAAGGTAGTTAGACCCCTTATATTTTACTCAATATCTGCCGGAAATTCAAATGATTGATAACCTGTTAATTGGAAACCAGCCCCTTTAGCACCTGTTTCTTGCGAAGTCATGACATCGAAATCATGACAAAGAACCCAAGCATGAACATCAGTTCTTTTTTTGTTAAGACTATTTACATTCCACGATAAAAGTGTTCTAAGACAAGATCCCTCCTCCATTTTGGTCAATTTCTTTCCTCATTTCTTTAGCAAAAGTAGCCACATTCATTTCCAGATTTTCATCTGGCCGCTGCATGTATAGATGGCAATACTATAGTAAACTCACATCACCCGTGCATCTGATGTCTAGGCCCGTCCCTTACGACGCTCCTGATTGGCTGTTGATAAGCCAATCACAGGGCTGGAAACACTCAGTCTCTCTCGAGAGTTCACATAGGCATGATGTATGTTCCCCTCTCACGGGGACTACGTCTTTCAAAAGCATTCCTCAGGAGAGGTGGAACATAGATCCTAGCCATGTGAACTTTCGAGAGAGACAGAGTTTCCAGCCCTGCCATTGGCTTTTTAACAGCCAATCAGGAGCGTCGTAAGGGACTGACCTAGACATGAGATGGACGGTTGATGTCAATTTACTATAGTAGCATTACACACTTCTGATAGCTGATCATGCATGCTCAAGATAATAACCTTTTTATTAAGTTCTTCTATTTCTAAACTAAGTTTATGAATAACACTATCATGCTTATCACAAAGTAGATTACGGCTAGACGTCTCCCCCTTTTGAAGTTGCCTTTCTTCTTCTCTTCGTTCCCAGACGTTTGTAGTTGACATAACAACCCCGTTTTCGTTCTTATTCAGTGATTGAGAAACTAAAAGACTTGGAGTTTTAACACCAATAACTGCCTTTTTTTACATAACAAAGAATTAGCATTATGGTCACCTCCACCATTGCAACATTTTGGAACAATTTTAACATTATTCTTTATTTTATCCAAACATTCTTTAGTCATGACTTTTGCTGCAGTATCTACTACATTTGAAGTTACCCTCACATTTATATGCAAAATGGTCCCATTTGCTACATTTAAAACATAACATAGAACTTTCCTTAAAGCTATCAACCCGTTTATATCCAAGACAGAAATAACAAATATTTTCTCTGGAACTAAGTGGTATCACCTGTGGTTTTAAACTAGTTTTGCCTTTCTGCTTAACCTTACGTCGTTTGGCCCAAACAACCCTTTAATCTACCAATAAATCATTTGGATCCATACATAAAGGGTAGCCATACACAATAACTTTAGTATACTTCCCATCATCCTTAGGTTTTTCTAACATAATGTCTTCAAAGCCAGTGGTAGTTAAGAAATTCACAGCATTATCATCCTTAAATGTTATATATGGTCTATATTTACCTTCCTTAAACAATACTTCAAAATTTGTATGGTTTTAAAAAGTCTTACCGTCCACTGCATCTTGCCATGATAACACTTTTCCGGTGCATTGGGAAATTACTTTGTTCTCCATTATTGGCTTCATGACCATTACCCAGAATGATATTCGACTGCCATGTAGTACTAGGGCCACCAGCAGAATAATTATCAACCATCAAACTTGAACGGGCATTGTTATTCAGAACTTTCCCACTCACTACTTTTAGTCTTTTATTAACTAAAAGATTTCCATCACTCTCAGATACTTTCATCTCACTGACTTTTGTTTTCTTCGTTTTCCTTCTTCTCCTCCTAGATGCAGAAAGATAATTTATTTCACTTGTTTCACTACTCGATAAAGCCAGATCCTCTGCAACGTCTCCTATGGCATCCTTGGTTGCCATAATTAGGAACACCTTTCCATCTGAAAAAATTCAGTGACCTACGGGCTGCTCTATGAGCAAGAGCCCGTGCTGGCATAAGGCCAGCTTAATCTCCAACAACAACAATAACTATAAGTAGGCAGATTTGTAAAGAGAATGAAGGAATATTACATATAAAACAAAATAATACATTAATTGATGAATCTTCAGGTGAAGAAGATAGCCTGATACTGAGTTTGATTTAGCCATAAGCATCCCGAGCACAACTGAGATTGATGAAAGTATGTGAGATTGATAATATGTCTGCAGACCTGCATGTTTTGGGAACGAACACACACACACCATATCTATCTATCTATCTATCTATCTATATATATATATATATATATATATATATATATAATAATATATATATATATATATATATATATATATATATATATATATATATATATATATATATAATCAGAAATGTAGATTACCTACTGACGACAACATTTATTTCAAGATTTGTATTTCCTTTTGATTAAAAAAAAAACTTAATTCCTATTCCGATATCACTTTAGAATTAGTACTTTGATCACCATAGTAGTAGTAGTGTTAGTAGTTTACGTTTCTGATTGAAAATAGCATATAATTGGGCAATACGACAGGGTAATAAGTGATAAGGTAATTAACTTGTTGCTAGGAATTATTTATAATAAAGATTTCAGCTCCCAATTGCAATCATGTTCATTGATACTTTTACAAAGCTAGTAGATTATATAAACATTATTATTATTATTATTATTATTATTATTATTATTATTATTATTATTATTATTGTACTTAGGAAGCAGACCCTCTCTCAAGCATACTTTATTAAAAGTAATGGCTACTTCGCTGCTGAAGTCGCCATTACTTTTAATAAGGTATTTTTATTATTATTATTATTATTATTATTATTTTTTTGCTCTATCACAGTCCTCCAATTCGACTGGGTGGTATTTATAGTGTGGGGTTCCGGGTTGCATCCTGCCTCCTGAGGAGTCCATCACTTTTCTTACTATGTGCGCCGTTTCTAGGATCACACTCTTCTGCATGAGTCCTGGAGCTACTTCAGCGTCTAGTTTTTCTAGATTCCTTTTCAGGGATCTTGGGATCGTGCCTAGTGCTCCTATCATTATGGGTACGATTTCCACTGGCATATCCCATATCCTTCTTATTTCTATTTTCAGATCTTGATACTTATCCATTTTTTCCCTCTCTTTCTCTTCAACTCTGGTGTCCCATGGTATTGCGACATCAATGAGTGATACTTTCTTCTTGACTTTGTCAATCAACGTCACGTCTGGTCTGTTTTGCACGTATCACCCTATCCGTTCTGATACCATAGTCCCAGAGGATCTTTGCCTGATCGTTTTCTATCACTCCTTCAGGTTGGTGTTCGTACCACTTATTACTGCAAGGTAGCTGATGTTTCTTGCACAGGCTCCAGTGGAGGGCTTTTGCCACTGAATCATGCCTCTTTTTGTACTGGTTCTGTGCAAGTGCCGGGCATTCACTTGCTATGTGGTTTATGGTTTCATTTTTCGTATTGCACTTCCTACATATGGGAGAGATGTTATTTCCGTCTATCGTACTTTGAACATATCTGGTTCTTAGGGCTTGATCTTGTGCCGCTGTTATCATTCCTTCAGTTTTCCTTCTTTAGCTCTCCCCTCTGTAGCATTGCCAATTGTCATCGCTGGCTAGTTCTTTAGTCTGTCTCATGTATTGTCCGTGCATTGGTTTGTTGTGCCAGTCCTCTGTTCTGTCTGTCTTTCTCCTGTCTCTGTATAGTTTCTGGGTCTTCGTCACTTTTATTAGTCCTTCTTCCATGCACTCTTTAGCCACTCGTCTTCACTGGTTTTCAGATATTGCCCCAGTGCTCTGTTTTCGATGTTGACGCAGTCCTCTATACTTAGTAGTCTCTCCTCCTTCCATTTCGTGTTATGTATAGTCTGTCCGTATTTGCTCTTGGGTGTAGTGCTTTGTGTATTGTCATTTGTTTCCTGGTTTTCTGATTTATGCTGCGGAGTTCTGCCTTCGTCCATTCCACTATTCCTCGCTGTATCTGATTACTGGCACTGCCCATGTGTTTTATGGCTTTTATCATATTTCCGGCGTTGAGTTTTGACTTGAGTATCGCCTTGAGTCTCTGCATATATTCTTTCCTGATCGTGTCCTTCATCTCTTGGTGTTTTATATCCCCTCCTTCCATTATTCCCAGGTATTTGTATCCTGTCTCATCTATGTGTTTGATGTTTGCTCCCATCTGGTAGCTTTATCCCTTCAGTTCTCGTTACTTGCCTTTTTGTATGTTGACTAAGGCGCATTTTTCTATTCCAAACTCCATCCTGATGTCCCCAGATACAATCCTTACAGTCTAGATTAGGGTATCTATTTCCTTGATGCCCCTACCATACAGCTTGATGTCGTCCATGAACATCAGATGGTTGATTTTGTTGCCTCTTTTCTTGAGTTGGTACCCGGCATCCATCTTCTGTAGTACTTTGTCATGGGAATCATGGCTACTACGAAGAGTAGTGGGGACAGTGAGTCGCCCTGGAAGATCCCTCTCCTGATATTAACCTCTGCTAGTGTTATTCCAGAGCTTGTAAGTATTGTATTCCAGTTGTGCATTGTATTTTGAGGAAGCTGATGGTATTTTCCTCTGCCCCATATATTTTCAGGCATTCTATTAGCCATGTGTGTGGTATCATGTCGAAGGCTTTCTTATAGTCTATCCATGCCATGCTTAGGTTGGTTCCGGTTTTCCTTCTCCTACTGTTCTTCATTACCATTTTGTCTATCAGGAGCTGGTCTTTTGTGCCCCTACACTTCCTTCTGCAGCCTTTCTGTTGGTGGGGGATGTGTTTGTCTCCTCTAGGTAGTTTGTACAGCCTTTCACTGATGATACCTGTTAGTAACTTCCACATTATTGGTAGGCAGATGATAGGCCTGTAGTTACTGGCTATATTTTTCCTTACTCTTGTCTTTTTGTACTAAGGATGTTCTTCTGTGGTCATCCATTTGGGTGCTTGGTGATTTGAGATACCTGCTGGAGTTGTTCTGCTATTCGTGGGTGTAGGGCCTTGAAGTTTTGAGCCAGTATCCATGGACTTCATCGGGACCTGGGGCTTTCCAGTTTGGCATTTTCTTTAGTTGGTTGTCTGACTGTGTCTGTCGTGATGTCTGTGAATCTTTGTTTTATTCTCCCTGTTTCTTCTTCTTAGCTTCCTGGAGCCATGTTGCATGTTTGTTGTGTGGATACTGGATGCTCCATATGTTTTCCCAGAGTCTCTTACTTGGTTCGGCTTCAGGAATTTCTGGGTGGTTGTATATTATTATTATTATATTTATTATTATTATTATTATTATTATTATTATTATTATTATTATTATTATTATTATTATTATTATTATTATTATTATTATTATTATTATTGTCTTGATATTCAAGTTACCAAAGATTATGGTGTTCATTTGAAAGAAGATAGAGAAGACAACAGAAAATACAGATAGAAGTGATCAGTTATTAGAAAGGAAAAAAGATGGATTAATAAATAAGTAGATAAAATAGAAATTATTCAGTAAAATCCAAGGTAAATTGTTTTAGGGCTGTAATGTACTGTATCTTCGCTTGAACCTTTGAGCCTTACAATTTAGAAGCAAACTGAGAAAAGCCATGAACGAAATAAACCTTAATCTGTTAGGTAATATAGGATCCATGTAATTGTTAATCTCGTGCCATTATTATGAAAGCGCTTCTCTAATCGACTAGCTATGTAAAAATATCCATGACCTTGATTGCAACTGGGACCTCAAACCTTTCAGTTGAAATAAAAAAAATAATAGAACTCATACATGAACTAAAGAAACACATTCCAAGCCTGTAATTCTCAACAGTGGGGTTACTTAACCTATCAGGTCATGACCTGTCTTATGGAAATACAAATAAATAATAGAACTCATACATAAACTAAAGAAACACATTCCAAGCCTGTAATTCTCAACAGTGGGGGTTACTTACTTTAACCTATCAGGTTAAGTAACCTGTCTTATGGAAAGGGTTTTTTTTTTTTTTTTTTTTTTCAATATAGCCTGGGTTGACGTGCCGCACCTACATGCTTCTATCACGGGTACCTGCCTTGGTATGACCTCGACCAGTAACTCGCCTGGGGCTACGAGTCTGCCCTGTGATTCCAAGCTCAGATACGCTGTTTGTCTTGCAAAGCAATACTATTATTTCGAGCAATTGCCAAGGTGTTCCAAAGTTGTAAAACAAATTATTTTCTGCAAAAAAATATATTTGACCAATCTTCAAGGTTATTTTGAAATTGTAAACAATTTATCTGCAAGGGACATTTAGATTTGAGCAATCTCCAACGTGTACTCAAAGTTGAAGAAATAAAGTTTTATCATCAAGGGACTTTTAGATTTGACCAACCAATCTTCAAGGTGTTTTTAAAGTTGTGTAAATAAAATTTAATCTGAAATTACTATTATTATTGCTGTTGTTGTTGTTGTTTTTAATTATTATTTTCTTAATTTGTTAACTGGAGCTATTTTAACATCTAGTTTTTCCAGGTTCCTTTTCAGTGATCTTTGGATTATGCCTAGCGTTCCTATGATTATGGGTGCAATTTCCACTTGGATATCCCATATCCTTCTTATTTATATTTTCAGGTCTTGACACTTATCAATATATACTATTTCTTTCTCATTTACTTGTGTCCCATGGTATTACGACATCGATGAGTGAACTTTCTTCTTGACTTTGTCAATCAATGTCATGACTCCAAAGTAGCTGGTGTTTCTTGCCCAGGCTCCAGTGGAGGGCTTTTGCTACTGAATCATGACTCTTTTTATACTGATTCTGTGCAAGTGCTAGACATTCACTTGCATTGGTATGTCTGGTTTTATTTATGTCCTCGTTTTTCATATTGCACTTCCTGCATATGGGTGAGATGTTATTTCCATCTATCGTTCATTGAACATACCTGGTACTTAGGGCCTGTTCTTGTGCTGCTGTTAGCATTCCTTCTGTTTCCTTCTTGAGTTCTCCTCTTTTTGTATGCTGACCAAGGCCTATTTTTCTATTCCAAATCCCATTTTGATGTCCCCAGATACAATCCTTACAGTTTGGATTAGGGTACTATTTCCCTGATGCTCTTACCATACATCCAGATGTCGTCCATGATGGTTAATTCTGTTGCCTCCTTTCTAGAGTTGGTACCCAGCATCCAGCTTCTGCTGTACGTTTTTCATGGAAATCATGGCAACTACAAAGAGTAATGGTGACAGCGAGTCGCTCTGGAAGACCCCTCTCCTGTTGTTAACCTCTGCTAGTCTTATTCCAAAGCTAATAAGTATTGTATTCCAGTTGTGCATTATTGTTTATGAAGCTGATAGTTTATGGTCTCGTTTTTCATATTGCACTTCCTGCATTTCGGTGAGATGTTATTTCCATCTATCAATCTTTGAACATATCTGGTTCTTAGGGACTTATTTTGCGCCGCTGTTATCATTAATTCTGTTTTCTTCTTGAGCTCTCCCCTTTTTGTATGTTGACCAAGGCCCATTTTTCTATTCCAAACTCCATTATGATGTCCCCAGACACAATCCTTACAGTTTGAATTAGAGTATCTATTTCCCTGATGCTCTTACCATACATCTTGATGTCATCCATGAACATCATATGGTTAATTCTGTTGCCTCGTTTCTTCAGTTGGTACTCAGTATCCATCTTCTGCAGTACGAGGATCCTTCTCTTGATGTTAGCCTCTGGTAGTCATATTTCAGAGCTAATAAGTATTGTATTCCAGTTGTGCATTATATTTTAAGGAAGCTGATGGTGTATTCCTCTGCCCCATATATTTTCAGGTTTTCTATTAGCCACATGTGTGGTATCCTGTCAAAGGCTTTCGTGTAGTCAATCATTGCCATGCTTAGGTTGGTTTTTCCTTTTCAGGTTCTTCATTTTGACTATCAGGAGCTAGTCTTTTGTGCCCTTGCACTTCCTTCTGCATTCTTTCTGTTGGTAGTAATTCCTCGTCACCTTCTCGAGTGGCATGTTATATATATAATCTGATAGTGATTCAAATATTTTGCACGTTTCAATTTTCCTTTTGTATTTATTATTATTATTATTATTATTATTATTATTATTTTATTATTATTATTATTATTATTATTATTATTATTATTATTATTATTATTATATCATTGACTCATAAAATACTTTAGAATTACCTTTCACAATTTCCGTCTTTGTTTTATTTAATAAACTCTGAAGATATAGGCCTAGAACTTGACTGATCTGTGCTCTCGTCTTATGCTCCAGCGTGGCATTTCTCTCTCTCTCTCTCTCTCTCTCTCTCTCTCTCTCTCTCTCTCTCTCTCTCTCTCTCTCTCTCTCTCTCCTGAAGGAATGTAACTGGTAGTCTGGTTAGGCAAGGCTAGTCCGATGAATCACCTGTAAAACTTCAGAGCGGTTGCTTAAGCAATACAAGACAAAAACCACAGTCCCACCTCTTTTAAGGTAAATTCTTTTGGGGTATGGGGCTACCAAAGTCCGTGTGCAATTCACTAGTTATCGGGTAAGTTTATGGCCATTTTGTTGACCATCATTTTATGTAAAAATATTACTGTTAGCTCAAAATAGGGTTATGACACTAACAAAATATGGCAATAGGGTTATGACAACAACAAAATATGCCAATAGTGTAAGCCTTGTTGACTGCAGATTTTTAATATATTAACAAACACCTGGAAAAGATGAAGTGAATAAAAGGATTAGCATAAACGTCTTTAAACTAGAATGTTGACTTTACTACTCTGTTGGTCTTGGGTCTTGCCGGGTCGATTGTAAGATATGAAGATAATATACTAAACCAGTTTTTTTGGACCAAATGATACTCGTTTAAACAAAATTAAACAAACTTCTATCAGGCAACTACCTACCCTCGATCTGTGGCAGAATCTCCTTGGGCGTTAGCTATAATGCAAGCTAGGCTTAATAAATCCCTGTAGATACAAAAATAAATTTTTTTAATTTCCCAAATTAGCCACCATTAAAATGGAACAAAATCAGTTAATAAAAATAGCATAAAATGAATTAACTCTGACCCAAAAAAACCGATAAATTATCGTTTTCTTCTTCAAATCAGGTTTAAGTTAGTTCACCCCTTTAATCTCATTATGTCCGACTAACCACAGCATTTTTAATACGTCAATAAAGTCTTAGAGAATCCATTTTCCTATATGGTGACTTTGAAACCATCTGAAATAAAAAGACCACAATTATTACACCACTTTACCCATGAAAGTTAATCAAAAAGAATGTGTACTGCACCAAACGTCTCTTTCTCCAACATATTAATTATCACTTCAAAGGTTAACTTTTTCAAAGTTCTTTCTTACCCTACCTTATTCAATGGGTCTGTAACACCTCTCAGCACCTCTTCCAGGCGTGTTCCCTCCTCTGTCACAAGTAATCAATGAGTGCTCTCTCTTATCACTCATTCCCTATAACCAAAGTCATATATTGTTCGCTACGAACACACGCAGACACGCCCTGTGTGGCAATCAGCAAACATGTCCAAGGCATGTGATTTCCGAGGCGTCACCGACCTCAAAGTGCATTGGTCATGTTTCCTGTCTGTTTTTCATTTCAGCATGTTCGAGGATTCCAGCGCTTGCCTCTAACCGACCCCTGTCTAACCGGAAAGAGCTGAGATTAACAATTCACTACCGTGCGTTTCAAGAAATATATAGAGAAAATATGGATTCAGTATAATCTAGGTAACAGTAAATATGAGGTCAACTAGAAATGGAAGTAAGGGTTGATATATATATATATATATATATATATATATATATTATTATATATAGTATATATATATATATATATATATATATATAGTATATATAATATAGATATATATATATATATATAATAAAGCTCTTAACACAGAGATTGAACTGTATCATCAGCTCACGGAACAAAATCATCCAACGAAATAAAATTTCAAATCTGTAATCAAAGGTGATTGCCTCGTTCGCGAGAAAGGTTTTTCTGTTATCAGGTGGTTCAAAATAGATGAAGCGAGATTTATTTGGAATGTAATGTTTATTGTTTTGTAGGAGCTGTAGTTTTCTTTACACTTTATAGAACACCCCTCGGCTTTCAACTTGAAGTCAATCTCTTTTCATATATTGATTAAAATGCTAATACTTTGAGATTAAAACTTTGATGTACTTGTATCGCACTCAGTTCAAGAAATATTTATAGGATCCAACACGGAAAAAAAAACCATACTTTAACAAATTCTTCAAGTGGTTTTAAAACGTAAAAAATGTCCAATGCTTTTAGATTAAGAATATTTTTCAAACAGATTTTTCCATGAAAATTTCTCTTTTTTTTTTTTTCGAAGCACTTCATTGACAGAAGATGATTCTCGTAGTTAATGTTCATGATCTTTAAAGTCACGGCTACTGAAAAGGATCATTATTCGGTTGGACCACTGATCGTATATTTTTTTATATATATATGATAGAGTTTCTTTAGAATAGTGGCAGTTTCAACGGTATTAAACTTATGCCGATTTTTCTCTTTGTTTTTATTTTTCTATAATAGAAAAATCTATTTGTTTCGGCTTCGTCTGTCAGGTCGCACTTTTTTCTGCCCACCCTCAGATCTAAAATCCCTACTGGGCTAGAGAGCTGCAAATCGGTACGTTGGTCATGTATAAATGTATATACATATATAATGTGTGCTTAATTATATATATATATATATATATATATATATATATTATATATATATATATATATATATGTATGACAGAAAACGTTGGCGCAAGCAGGCCACAGCATATGGAAGGACAGGGTGACAAGGAGATAGCCGGTCATCAGGTGATAGTACATTTATTGCCGACGCGTTTCGTAACACATAGTTACATCATCAAGGCTAAAAGAGAAACAACACAAATTAAAAATACATGAAACATAACTATGACTTTAAGAGTCTCAACAAATATACATAGCATGAAAGCAATTTAAAAAGCACCTGCTAGACTAAAAAGTTGAAGACTGAGTGATTCGGAAAGAAGGGAGAAGCAGCGAAGAAAGCCGGTTCAATCCAGATACAACTGTACAGAGGAGGTGTGTGAGTTCAACTTGGGCACTAACTGCTTAATAAACAACGACTCTAATATAAGCAGTTCGTGCAAACGGCTTGTTTGGCCCAAGACAGAGAGTCAGTATAATTGATGGTGGTTTTACAAATTTTTGCATGATTTCTGATATTAGAAAATTCAGGATTGGACACTCTGCAGCCAGTACGATGACTTACACCATTATGTGAATCAGCTCTGACTTTTAGCAATCGTTTAGTCGAACCCACGTATGTCCCCCAATCACCTGGGGCAAGTATATTTATATACGACTGAAGATTGCAATATTGGACAGAGTCTGTCTTTAAATTTGAAAAGTGATCCTATTGTAAGGGGAGTTTTTGGAATTAATATAACTTGCAACATATTAGAGTGTTTTTCAATTGCAGACTTGAGATTCCTTCTAAATTTGTCGTCTTGGATGTATGGAATACTGGCATATAGTTTCTTTCGTGGAACAGGAACAAAATTTCTTTATGATACAAATCCCAGGAAGAGGTTAGAGTGTAAGCTCGATGGAGCAAGATAAAAATACGTGGGTTCGACTAAACGATTGCTAAAAGTCAGAGCTGATTTGCATAATGGTGTAAGTCATCGTACTGACTGCTGTGTCCAATCCTGAATTTTCTAATATCAGAAATCATGCAAAAATTTGTAAAACCACCATCAATTATACTGACTCTCTGTCTTGGGCCAAACAAGCCGTTTGCACGAACTGCTTATATTAGAGTCGTTGTTTATTAAGCAGTTAGTGCCCAAGTTGAACTCACACACCTCCTCTGTACAGTTGTATCTGGATTGAACCGGCTTTCTTCGCTGCTTCTCCCTTCTTTCCGAATCACTCAGTCTTCAACTTTTTAGTCTAGCAGGTGCTTTTTAAATTGCTTTCATGCTATGTATATTTGTTGAGACTCTTAAAGTCAAAGTTATGTTTCATGTATTTTTAATTTGTGTTGTTTCTCTTTTAGCCTTGATGATGTAACTATGTGTTACGAAACGCGTCGGCAATAAATGTACTATCACCTGATGACCGGCTATCTCCTTGTCACCCTGTCCTTCCATATGTATATATATACATAATTATATGTGCATATATATACGTATATATAATTGTTCTCGTATAATTGCTGTCCAACTCCAAAACATCAGTTTTCTCTATAGTTTTTTTTCTTTTGCCTATGTCGTCGGGCTAGTGAAATGTGGCTTGTGTCTTCCGTAGAGTTTTCCATTTTTCTGCGCGCGCGCTCCTCTCTCTCTCTCTCTCTCTCTCTCTCTCTCTCTCTCTCTCTCTCTCTCTCAATAACGAACGAGACAACCACGTATTTTTCTCAGTTCCCATTCGATGTGCATGACACCTGTCATCAATGTAATAGTTACTGATGATACGATCAAACCTTTTCCTCAGTTATGGTGCAGATAAAAACTCGGCAGCTTTTACGTTTTTATAAAGTAAATTCATCTGCTCGTTAAACTTATCATCAGGTTGGCGTTATTGGAAAAATAATTGAAAATACTCAAAGAAACTCCGCAGTTACCGGGAATCCATCACCCAAAGACAAGCAAATTTGAGAGTTCGAGCGCCGTTTTGGGGATGTTTGCCTACAAGATTGTTTCTCGATCCCCGAGAGAAAATCCGTTTTGGTGAGAATCCGTTTTGGGCGATTTTTGAGCCACGTTTATCCTTAATCTTCTCAAGTAATCTGTATATACAGGGTGTCCATAAAGTCCCAGTACCATTACAATGAATAAAAACCTGTTATGGTATTGGGACTTTATGGACACCCTGCATGATCAATTCTCACAAGGCCCAGTTCAACAACTGCTTTCTTCCATTGCTTCAAGGCATTGAATTCTCTCCTTACTTCGGTATTTTTACGTATATCGTCGGCTATCGTTAAGAGGGTTATTCTCGCTTCATTTGAGATTTAAGTGACTACATTGCATATCTTTTTTTTTTTTTTTTTTTTTTTTTTTTTTTTTTTTTTTTTTTTTTTTTTTTTTTTTTTTTTTTTGTGTGTGGCTCTGCTCATTCGCTTGTCTCGGTGCGTTTGAAGTGCCACGACTAAGACTGGTACTGTACGTTTGGTTCATTTTTCTTGTCATTTAGTTTAAGATGCTGTGTTTTTTCCACAAGCAGTGATTTTCAATATCCAATAGGCTTGTTTCTAAAGTTGCACTTACCAGCGCTCCTGGAAAACCTGAATAGATCAGAGGAAATAGCAAAACTGTGTTTAAATAAACTGGATCAGCCGTGTTTCTTGGCAAATTTCCTTTCCCAATTACGTATCAGTGCCTGCCTGTGACAAAGTCATCATAACACAGCTACTCCATTGAGGAGTGAGAGATATGTATTTCTGGTGATAGAAGTTCACTCTCGACGTGGTTCGGAGGTCACGTAAAGCCGTCGGTCCCGTTGCTGAATAACCACTGGTTCCATGCAACGTAAAAACACCATACAAACAAACAAATTGTTATACAATCCCAGAAAGAGAGTCCTCGTTTTAGGCCACATATGAACACTAAACAGGAGTCCTCCTCTTTTTGTCATTTACAAAATATCGTAAGTGTATAATTCTCTCTTCAGCTTCCATGTTTTTTTAATGCTTCCCCCGCTTCAGTAATTCGTAACTTATTTATTCCTACTGAAACAAATAACGCCAGATATTTCACAGTCGCAGAGTCAGTCATTTGAGGTTAAGCTTCCTCCACACTAAAGTTCCTTCGGCTGCTTGTCAGATTGGCCTCTTAAAATTGTTAAGAAACATCGAATTTTCAAGTAAGTGTTAACTTACCTGGAGTCTTTCACAATAGAGATTTAATCTGCTACAAGTCTGGTAAGAAAACTGTGTGAGTCAGACTGGTATAAAAGTATGAGAGGACACCATTATGATCAAGTGTTACGTGAAGGGCACTTAGAGGGCATCGCTAACGAAGACCGTTTCACAACAATTCTTCCAGACGTCAGGTGGCTTCTCGGTCATACTCTGTATTGAATCAGGTTGATAACTTCAGAAACAATGTAGAATAGGTGTTGTGATTAAGATGGGCAGGGTGATATCGTTATTGGAAATAGTTTATCAAGATTTCCACCATACTTCAGGTGGCTTCTCGTTATTAAACTTTTCCATCGCTGTTGTGTGGTTGTGCATTTCTTCATTTTGATGTGCTGTGTACAGTAAGAAGAGAGCTGAGTTTTATAGGCAGGAATATTCAGATATATTTGTATGGATCATTCAGAAACAATTAAAAAACCAAATAACAGGTGAGGGGATCGTAGGAGAATAAAGACAGGGAAAAAAGGATTTGAAGAGGACGAATGATGAAGGGTAAAGATCGACAATGGATGGAAAAATTTTCAATAGTAGAAAACTGTTACAACTACTTATCAGGAGAGAGGAGAGCCGAATAATTACACATGAGAACCAGAAATGCATATAAATGAATTGTATAGGTTTTATGGTGGCTTAAATTGAGCGTGGATAAAGTTGCTCCTTACTTGAACATTTTTGAAAGTCGGAAGAATCCACAACTGCACTTGGCAAAGTATTCCACATTTGAGTCGTAGCTAGACTAAATCTCCCAGCAAACTGGGCAGTAGTGAGCCTGATACCAGTAAACGACAGCAGAGTTTGCAGCAGCCTACCCAGTGTTTCAAGCATAAGCTGCTAGGGCCGGTAAAGAAGAGTGCAGAGGACGTTTGTCACTGTCATTAATACATTTTATGCAGCAAACATAATGAACCCACCTTACGTCTACGCCCCAAGTCAACATTCAAGAGTTTGCAAAATTAACTTTTCTGACGACACAACTCGTCCTAATGAGAGTTTCGGATGAGAGTCAGCACAGGAAGACCACAGTGGAGAACATTACTCCAAACGAGGAAGAAGAAAAGTTTAAACACTCAGTTATAATAGCTTTATCACGTATCGTTTAAAAACATTTTTTAGCAAGGAACCATCTTTTTGAGAAACGGAAAGCAATGCCACGTATATGCCTTTCAAAAGTCAGTGCATTATCAAAAGCTACGCCCAAAGTCTTAATCACTGACATTTAAAACAGTATAATTTAAATGCAAATCAAAATGCAAAGGCAAAATTGTTCTGGGTCGACTGACTATATACTTTTAAGTTTTGGAATAGCTAAGTTTTATACAGACTGCAGTAACTATGTACAGGCCAATATCTGTTCTCCCTGTGCTTCCCAGAGTTGCTGGAAATCTTATTTGTACAAGAAGATGTAATTTAAAAAAACTGTTAGCTGATAGTGTGCATATAGTAATCAGTTAGGACCTGCAATGCTCTTATGCATTTGACATATCATTTATAAGAGAACCTTGAGGAAGGTTTTGAGTG